>NW_028292572.1:7762267-7934701 GCF_029948245.1 Actinia tenebrosa | reverse complement strand
TGTACATAAGCAAAAATAATACTATTCCAGTTAATGCAAAATAAGTAATTCACATCACATTACTTTCACACCTTTCTAAAATGAATACAGACGCCGTGGTTTATTAAAAGATATTATATTATAACATTTGTCCTGTTTAGTACATATCAAATACACCCATTACAAATAAGTTTGCTCTTCAAGGCAATCTAAATTGGAATTATTGGGGAATGGCCAAACTGGGAGCATCTTGCATAGTTTCTTTGAAACAAAATGATTTGTATAAAATATGCTTGATCTAGCTTACTTGACATATAATATTAGGCTCAGCTTTGTAAAGCTTTTTTAACAGACTAAGATTTTAGGATTTTTAAGTATAAAGCTTTGAAAAACATGCAATTATTACCATTTTGAATGAATCAAGGTCTTATGCAAAAAACATCATTTTCTTTTGAGGAAAAAAACAATTCATTAATTAAGTCTATGGTTGTTGCTTCAGAAGGTTGTCAGTTGAGTTTGTTTGATAAAGCACAACTGTCAAAGTTGTAGGCTAGTTATTGTGATGAAATATTTGTCTTAACAATTCATTGAAGGTTCACTGCTTTTTTAAACGTAACTTTTTATCCACATGCAAAACACTTTGAATTTCTGTTTATTCATGAAAATAATGTCAGATTGGAAAAAATTTATTCCAAATGTTGGCGCTAGTAGTTTTTTAAAGCTAGCAAGCCAAGAAAGTACTTGCACTTTCCGAAGTGCTAGTTTTGAACCCTGAAGTGTTTTGACCAATATTATCATTACGGGAGACCTTGACACGAACATCCAAAATCAAAAAGCTTGAATATAGTAGCTACAAAGCTTTAACAGTCACTATCTAATATGATTGTATGGCCATTTAGTTTTGCCATCATTTCTTCCATTTGAATTAAAAAATTGATCATAGTACATTTAAAATTTAAGATATGTTTAATATTTTCTAAGTTTCTTGCAATTCAAAAGCCTTTGGATGGGAGGATAAAAATGTATTGTACCACATTGCCAGAGAGCTGTCATGTCTAAAATGTGAATCATTAAATCAAATGAGCGTAGACAAATTTAAATAAATGTTAAGATTTTCTTGAATTCTGTCTAGCAAATTATAGATGTATACGAGAAATAACATGGAATATGTGTGATTTTGCGGGTTTTTAACATGATAAATCACTTTCCCCATAATGGTTTTGGTTGGTTAAACACCAAAAGCATTCAACTTGAGGCTTTGCCTGCAAGGTTCAAATTCCAATAATTTTTGAATACTTGCTTCTGCCAGAATGATTTATGTGTGACCAGTGGAATGATGAAATAAGCAAGGTACATTACTCGGGTACAAAGAATATGTTCCCACAAAATCCTGGAGTCTCAGAATTCAATCATCACTTGATTCAAAACCATGGCTCTGCAATTTGTACATGGTACAGATTGGAAACAGAGCTTTTTAACCAATTCTTTTGTCTCTTTGGAACCCAGATTATTTATTTGTCTAAGGATAGTTTACTCAATCAAATGAATCAAAAAACTAATCAAATAATAAGGCGTATAAACAAGAAAACTTTCAGACAAATATCTAAAAAAATAACTAATGGTAACAATGTACAAGGGGGGGGGGTGTCGGGGGTGGGTGGGGGGGGGGGGCGGGGGGGTGGGGGGTGGGGTGTGGCGCGGGGAGGCGGGGGTCTCTGGTGGGGGTGGGGGGGGAGGGCGGGCGGAGGAGGAGGGTGGGGGGTGCGGGGGGGGAGTGGGGGCTGGGCGTGGGGGCAGCGGAGGGGGCGGGGAGGCGCAGGCGAGGAGAGTGGTGGGGGGGGGGGGGGGAGGGTCGGGGCTGGGGGGGCGCGGGGTGGTGGTGGGGCGTGGTGGTGGAGGGGGGGCGTGGCGGGTGGGGCGTTGGCGCGAAGGGGTGGGGGGGGCGGCGGCGGGGTGCAGACCGTGGCAGGGGAGTGGTGGGGGGGGCTGTGGGGACTGTGGGGGGGCGGTGTAGCTGGGGGGGGGGTCGTGTGGGGCTCGGGTGATGGCGCGCGGGCGGCCGTGCGGGGTGGGAGGGTGGGGGGGGGGGGGGGATGGTGGTGTCGTGGGGGTGTGCGGACGTGGGGTGGCGTGCGGAGGGGCGTGGGTGGGGGGGGACGTGCCGCGGGGGGGATCCAGTGCTGGGGGGGGTTGGGGGGGGGGGTGGGGGGAGGGGGGGGGGGTGGCGGGTCTGGGGGGGGGTGGCGGGGGGTGGGGGTTGGGTGGGGGGCTGTGGGGGAGGGGGGTGGGGCGGCGGGGGCGGGGGGGGGGCCGCTGGCGGCGCTGCGGGAAGGCTGGCGGGGGGGGGCGGTTGGACGAGGGGACGGCGGGGGCGGGGGTCGGGGGTGGCGCGGTGCGGAGGGGGGGTGGGCGGGTACGGGGACAGCGAAAGTCGGGGGAGGGTGGGGGTTGGGGGTGGGTGGCGGGGGATGGGGTGGGGGGCAGGCTGGCCGTGTGTGTGTGGGGAGGGGCTGGCGCGGGGGTGGGGCGGGGGCCCGCGGTGGCTGGTGGGTGGGGGGGGGAGGGGCGGTGGGGGTGGGTGCGGGGAGGTGGCGGGGGGGTAGGGGGGGGGGGCGGGCGGGGGGTGCGGGGGAGTGGCCGGGGTGGGTGATAGCCCCCTCGGGTCGAGGGGGAGGGCGCCGGGGCGTCCGCGGGGTGGGCTGGGGGGGGGGGTGGGGGCCCGGGGGGGGGGCCTGGTTCGGGCGGGGGGGGGACGGGTGGGGCGGTGGTGTGGGAGGGGGCGGGTGGCTGGGCTTCGCGGTTGCGGTGAGGCTGGAGTGGGAACTTGTTGGGCGTAGGGTGAGGGGGTGGAGACGTTGTGGGGGGGGGGGGGGGGGGGGGTGGGGGGGTGGGGGTGGGTTGGGGGTGGTGGGGGGGGGGTGGGGGAGGAGTATTTGTTGGGGGGCAGGGGGGGTGGGGGGGGGCGGGGGGCGGGGGGGGGGGTAGGCGGGGGGGGCTGGGGGAGTGGGGGAGGGCGGCTTTTGTTGTAGGCTGGGTGTGGGGCGGTGCGGGGGGGGGGGGGTGGGGGTGGGGGGCTGGGGTGGGGTGGGGGTGGGCGGGGGGAGGTGGTGCTGGGTGGGTGGGGGGGGGGGGGTGGGGGGTCGTTGTGCGGGCTGACGGCGGGGCGTCTGTTGAGGGATGCGTGTGGGGGGGGGTGGAGTGGGGTGTCGGGGCGGGGCGCTGGGGGGCGGGCGGGGGGGGGAGGTGGTGAAGGTCTGAGTGAGCGGGTGGGGAGCTTGGGGAGGTAGGTGCTATGGTGGTAGGATTTTATTGCATTGCGTGATGGGGATTGTAGGATTTTGGGTTTTTTAGGATGTGGAGAGGGGACGAGGGTTGGGGTATGTTTTGTGTGGGGGGGCTGGGGGGGGGGTGGGGGGGAGGGGGGGTGGGGGTTTGGGGGGGGGGGGTGGGTGTGTGTGTGGGGGGGGGGGTGGGGGGGGGGGGGGGAGGGGTGGGGGGGGGGTTGGTTTGGGGTGGGGGGAGGGGGGGGGGGGTGGGGGGGGGGGGGGACGGGGGGGGGGGGGGGGGGGCGGGCGCGAAGGGGGGGCGGCGGGGGGGGGGGTAGGAGTGTGGGGGGTCACGGGTGGTGTTGTATAGGGGTGTTGTGCATGTGTGGTGTGGGTGGTGGTGTTGTTAAGGTGTTGGGTTGGTTTGTGGGTGACACTGGGGTGTGGGTGCGGGGGGGGGTTGGGTTTTGTTTTTGTTGGGGTGTGGGGGGTTGTGGGGGTTGTTAGGGGTTTTGCGGGTGGGTTGGGGTGTGTGGGGGGGGGGGGTGGTGGGGGGGTGGGGGGGTGGGGGTGTGGGGTGGGGGGTGGTGGGGGGGGGTGGGGGTGGGGGGGGTTTTGGGGGGGGGGGTGGTGTTGGGGGGGGGGGGGGTCGGGTGGTGGGGGTGTTGTGTTCGGTGTGGTGGGAGGGTTCGGTCGGTGCGCTTGTTGTGTGTCTGGGGGGGGTGTGGTGGTGTGGTGTGTGGGGGGGGGGGTGGGGGTGGGGTTTGGGGGGGGTGTGTTGTTGGGGGGGTGCGGGGGGGGGGGGGGGGGGGGGGGGGGGGGGGGGGGGTGGGGGTGGGGGGGGGGTGGGGGGGGGGGGGGGGGGGGTGGGTGGTATATAAAATGAAATAAATTAGTAATTAGTTTGCAATTTTTTTACAAAGTCTATGACAAAAAATTGGCAGTTTGTGTTTCTATCTCGTTATCGGACTGATCGAACCAGTTCTAGCAATATGATACATTTTTTACCTAGACAAGTACATTTTTTTGAGCCCCAAACACATAACTTTAAAATGACTGTAAAGGCTAGGGGTTGATTGCTCTAACTTTGCGTCTCTTATGGCAAGTACTTTCTAGACTTGATTTTGATTTTTGCATTGAATCCTGAAGAAAAAGATCTTATTTTTACCTGCAAAACATATATATGCTGTAAAGAACCTTTCTCATAGTAGTAAAATAGTATCTGATGATTAGGTCTGATTTAAAACCAAGCAGATCTTTGTTTTTTTTTTCTTCATAGTGATGGACACTAAAAATTAACATAAAAATTTTGAATAAATGGGGAGCACTGGATATCTTTTTTGATATCTCATTAAGCTAATGTTTCTCGAAAATCACAAAATGAAGTAGTGAATGTGACATATTATTCTCATTCTTAGTGTCATCACGTCTGTGGATGTTATCATGATATTAACGACCAGTTTCACTACCTGTGTGTAAAATTTTTTTCAGAAAGCTCACAATTCAAATAACATGAACACATCATAATGTTAGCCATGGCTGTATTTTACCAGTAGAAAATATTATCAAAATATAATATTTAATAATTATTATTACCTGTGGTGAAAAAAAATATGGAAAGCAAAATATTTGATTGTTTTTTTTTGTAACAAAATTGTGATATGCATAGGGTTTTGAATTAATAAATGTTTTTTTTTTCTAATTTCTAAGTAATGGCTAAAATTTAAGTTAATTTATGGCCATTTCTAATGAAACCTCTTGTTTAAAGAGTCAAATAAAGCTGCATGATCTGCAACTTAGTGAAGTACCTGTTCTATGGATGTTTTTGATAGCACAATCCTGTGAAACTCGAGAAGGTTGAGAAGCACTCCACTATGCAGCCTGCTTTTCTCAACACCTCTTTTATGTTCTGTCAATCCCTGCGTGCTTTATAACCGCACACAAAACACATGCACCAGTTTCTCTTGCCACATTTAGTGCTTAACACAGTGTGTAGACTTTGATTTGACTCCTTATCTAATGAAATTTCAATAGAAATGACAGTAAACTCAAATAATAGTTTTACTTGGGCTTATAAACAAATTGACTTGTTTTAAACTCTAAATTCCACACATTTCTAGAGAGAATAATATTACATTAAATTTGAAACAAATAATCCAAATATGAATCCCTAATCTACCAATTAATGCCAGAAAATGAAGTAAAACAAGGGTGAGGTCTTTCTCATTTTAATTCATATTTGGAGTTTGGCTTTTATTTGACAAAGTAACATTGTGTATAGGCAAAGAATTTAAATATTTTGATCAGTTTTATGAAAATAAATAATATGTCTTTTACAAACCTAAGTCTGTCTCGAAAAAAAATGATGGAAACATTAATTTTATAAAAGTTATTGATTATAATTATATTTTTGTTTGTTTTTAGTGATATCATAATGAACACCTCCCTGGAAAAGTTGGAACCAGCAATTATGGCTAAAATTATCATCTCTACTGAGCACAAAAATATATCGATAAGAGAATTTTTAGTTCAGGTTTTTTTTTAAGCTAAAAAATAGTTTAACGATCAACATGCAGATATAAAATAGAAATGATAAATGCTAATATTAGGTATTTTTGAAAAATATGATGAAAATTTACTAAAGTTTTTTTTTCACAAAAATGTAATTCTATTGACATGAATTTGTCTATCTAAAAAGTTTCTCAAAAAAGAAAAAAAATACTCCCTGTACCCTACCATTTCATTAAAAAGCTTTAAAGAAATTTATTTAATGACTTATCACAAAATATTCTCAACTTTGTATTATGAATTCAGCTCTGCATTGAGGATGAAAATTTTTAGCTCATGTTTACTTCAGTTCCACAATTCCTTGATTTATTTAATCTAAACTACGAGTACTATGTACTATTTATTCTAGATATTTCCAAAATTAAAACTTGAGTAATATATTATTTGAATTCTTAGTAAATATAAAATCTATAAAAAGCAAAAGGTTAATATTAATGATATTGATGATAAGAAGAATATTCTTAAAATTTCAACAGACCATTTGCAAATCTAATTCTTTGTTCTATGTATAAGAGTTCATCAACAAACTTGATTAGTTGCGGCGATATGCTAATAGCTATTGTTATTGATAATGATATTATTTTGATCTTAATGACTGATTACCGACACCCAAATGGGACGTATAACCACCTTGCGTGCACCACTGCATATATACATAATTATATTTAATGGTGGGCAGTTGATTTTTATGAATCTCCTGTTCAGCTTTTGATGAAATTTATATGTTGCTGTTCGAAAGGAAATGAGCCTAGCAGATTGCAGAACATGGACAATGGAACAATATTATAGTCTGCAGTTGTCGAAATGCAAGATTGATGTTGGCAATAAAGAGTTTGATGCCTTGACTTATTTTAGCCAGTATCAAGTTGCGACAGTACTGGTAAAGAGGCTGGTTACCTGAAATGGTTACCATAGCAGCCTTGGGTGTGTCAGGAGAACCTTGAAAGGTGCACCACATGATGTAGCCATGTCAGGTTTCACATCGTTATGGTAACATGATGTAACCAGGACAGTTTCCTTGGTAACCTGAAGAGGTTACCATGACAACATCTTGTTTCCCTTGGTAACCATAGTAACCATAGAGGTAACCATAGCAACTTTTACCAGTGCAAGATCTCCACTTACAAAGCATCAAACAAGTCATTGTTTGAAAAGTACAGCAGAGCAGACAGCCAAAATTTGCAGTCTTAAATGTTCCAAAACACTTAACTTTCACGTTAGCTTTGCTACTAGCTTACAAACTGTGAAACCTTATTGTATCAATACAGTTGCCTTTGAAGTCATGATTGCACAAAACTGACCAGTTAGGCTGCCATACAAAAAATAAACCTTGCAAAATTGAATATTTATGCCTCAGAAAAAAATACTTTCATGTAATTCAGAAATGGAAATCTTAAGACTTCAATAAAATATCAATGAAACTTATGAATTCTTATTACAAGTCTGTTCTTTCCTCTGTTGATGACAAGAAAACCAATCGCGATAATCAAAAAGATTCTCTCCACTACCTAGTACACTTAGTTTCACTTGTGAGTTCTATAAATGACTGTCACCTCTCAAAGGATCAGGTTGGTGCAACTTCGTACCCACGACTCACTCTTGAAGCCAAAAGGCTGTAGGGTTACGTAGTTGCAGGCTCTACTTGTGTTAATTCACTATATGTACAACACTGCATTCCCTGCTAAAAAGGTTTAAACTGCTGCTTCTTCTAGAAAATGATTTCATTTCGACTGGACTAAAAATTGAACCTGTAAATTCTCTTTTATCAAATAAGAAATTATATGATTATTTCAGAAAGATTGGGAATCTGAAACCCTCTTTAGTAAGAGGGGGGATTGTTGTACCTCAAAGTACCCTGCATGTATTTGAGGAGTAAGGCAGCCCAGTGAATTCTAGGCTAACCTGCTTTATCTGTCTCCGTATTTCAACCACTCTTTCTTTCCATTGAGGCCTATGAGGGTTATGCCAATTCATTTTGTATCTAAACCACGTCTTATGTTTTCTCAAATGACCAACATCTTGGTACATAGATCCATTCAGTTTGGATGTTATGTTTTTCCACTTCTGACCACATGTCATTCGTCATTCCACTAGGAATAAGATTCGTTTGTGTCTCATCTATGTTTTTGAGAATTAAGGGTGGAAAAAATACATAATAATCAAGGGAATGACACATGGTCAAAAGTGAGCAAACATGCAATGCCAAGTGGTCCTAGTTATCATCCATCCACAGTGAACCACTATGTGAGAGAATGATACCCAATTCCATTCAAGTCAAGATGTTGCCCTTCAATAAAACAATTCTAATAAAAACTACTCTAGTTTTTATCTAAAAGTATATATATAACATATACGTATGTCCTACATGCCTATAAACGATGTGCTACAAACATTAGGAAACTACAAGTTGTCTAAAAACATTTCTTATGCGTTACTATGGCAACGATTCATTGGGGTTTTTTCGCCTCTATTATCTACAAGGATTACTAGAGGGGTAGTTAAGCTATGGAAGCAAGGGAGCATGATTGAGCTAAATTCTACAAATCCATCCCCATGGTTTTCCTACCAGGGTTATTTACAAAGTACTAAAATCTATGCAAAGTTAAATCTAAGAAATCTATTTACTTGTGCACGCTGAAAAGACAGTCTTGCTCTTGCAGACGTTGTACGGGGTTCATTAGGTTCTGAAGATGCGGCCTGCTTGAGCGATGAGATGTTTCTTCCGGTGCACAGAGTAGGGTAGAATTAAGACATATTCTAGCGTGGTTTTCTATCTTCAATCACTTAAATTACCTCCAGGCCTCAAGTACGTTCTTTGGTTAGGTATACCATTACCATCTGAATGAAACAGTCCTTGGTCTGTCCGCGCCCTCTTTGACCAAGGGCTTGTGGAATTCACGCCCAGCTCTTGAGTGGATGATCGCCCAACACTGTTCACAGTAGTACTGTAGGCATGTGACGTTTGCGCAGAAGAACGGCGCAAATTTACCAGCACATCTTGCACCGTGGCATTCGTCGCACAACTGGTCGTCAAGGACGTACGGCTTAACTTCAACCTTAACAAAAAGTTATAAATCAAAACTTGAGTAAAAGCGCTTAGGTTACTTGTGTAGTGTAAGGATTGCGCATGTTTGGAAAGTCGGCGTGAAAATCCGAATCCGTCTCAACACCACTGAGACATTCTATCATGGTGATGAGATTTTGCGTCTTGTATGAGAACGACTAAAGTTTTCAAGTGCCATAGATTTTTAGTTTTGAAAGAACACTGATCAGTTTCAACAAATGTTTGGAGTTTGTTTGAGGTTTTTTCTTTGATTTCTCTCTAGTGTGACTTACCCGCTTGTCAATATCCCCGTGTTGCAGCTGCACAAAACGTGCGCTTATGGCTGCGATGTAACTCTGCTGGTTGGAAAACGCAACACGACCGGCACCTATTAAGAAAATAAACAACAAAGGCATTGTAATCTTTGTCGATAGAGAAGAGAGGGTTGAAAAGGGCGCGACAATTTGTCTTCCAAGGAGAACAGCGTTATTGACTTATATTTGGCTTACCCTTAGGATACTTGAGCTCAGGATCCACATCTATACCGGCGTAGCAAACCCCTCCGTAAAGTCTGTCCATAATCATAGCCAGTTCGATGGCACGCAAAGGACGAGGTACGCCTCCAACAAAGATTGTCTTCCTTGGATCAAGGGCCTGGGAACCATCCATTACAAAGTCTGCATCAGAGAGATTCCATGGACGGATCTGGACCTGGGAAAAAACCAAGACAAAATTTGCGTCATTGCATGATTACTTGAATGAAATTTGTATCTTCTACAAGTGCGCATGCATAAAAATCACTGGGTTGCCTGTGGCGGCCTAGTTTAACGCTAAGCCACATCTCTTCAAATAGACCTCTTAGCTTCGTTGTTTGTTGTGCACATTTCAGACCACGTGATGCCACTCTTGTGAGTTGATTCTTTCATGTGTAAATCTTTTAACATGTTCGCAATAAAAGAACAATTCTCAAGGGAATGTCAGGTAATCTGAAATGGGCAATTTCCATACGAAGCTAAAAGGGTCCATTCAGTGCCCATATTATTGACACGCATGCTCTCCAAGATTCTCCAATGCCATTAGTACGCATGCGCATGCTCAAAATTTCTATCACAAATGTCATTACGCGCATGCGCAGCACATTAACTTACTTCCACTACCGTTAACGCGATTGCACATCAAGATTATCATTACTTACTAATACCTATGTCAATAGAAAGATTTGCATAAACCCATGAAATAAATGTTAGCGTAATAATCATTAAAACAATCTAGTACGAGTTATTACCCATTAGACTTTAAAGTGTATATGACACGAAAACATTCCATCATTTAAAATGTATAGTTTGTTAGTAATAATAAATATATCGTAACAAAATTTGTTTCAAAAGCTTATTTCTTGAGATATTTGCGAAAGTTAATCCCAATTTGTGACGTCATTTTGTTGACACGTACTCTAGATTCAGTAGTAATGTACTAAATATAAATTGTAATTCATATGAATTAACAACAAAAGACATATTTTAGTCAGCTTCATTTGATAGCTTACGTAGTACTCTTCCAATGTTGGGAAACTGAAAAGTGTACTACTTGAAATTAAGATTCTATATTCAAACATATTTCATGTATTTGCAACTAAATCTGGAGACTTGTAAACAAAATGACGCCACAACTCGTGCTAAAATTTTTTGAATTTCTAGAGAAATGCGTTTTTGGAACAAATTTAACTGTGATATTCTTATTAATGCCAATAAACTACACATTCTTAACATTAAAATTTTTTCGTGTCATATACACTTTAAACAACGAAAAACTAAAATACAGTCAATAACCTTTTACTGTAATACTTAGTTGTCTCACTAATAACCGCTATTACACATTAATATGCGTTAGAGTCACCACAGTAAATCCGTGAAACTTTAGTAATACTAAATAGCACAATTTCATGCAAATTCCATTGTTTTCTATTGTTTAATTAGCACTATTTTGTACTATTTAGTAATTAGTGTTTCACGGATTTACTGTGGTCACTCTAATAGAAGTTAATAGCTAAATTTTGTTTCAAGGGTTAATAAAAATCACTCTATGTTCTATAAGAATGGCTGTGTTTATCTGTGACTACTGAGACACTAAAGTCTAACGTCTAACACCAAATAGGTTTAGTTATCACTATCGTTTTGCGTAGCTGTCATTTTATCAATTTGAAAGCAACTCGTTTACTTTTGTAAGAGATAAAGTTTGTTTTATTCCAGCGCATCATTATCGGGAGAAGGAGAAGGCGTTTTACGTTCTGAGAATCTTATTATTACTAAACAACTGTGCTCAATATACCTTAGATTGTTTTTTTTTTTTGTTTTTTTTGTTTTTTTTTTTTTTTGTTTTTTGAAGAGAAGCCCTAGACAGGTTAAATTTTCTAATTCTTTTCCTTTAAACGACGAGTTCATCTTTCAAGGGCTCAAGGGCGCGTAGACCAGAGCAAAAATAGCCGATCCGCAAGGTAATCTTAGCTATCTTAATTGCTGTCAGCCCTGTCGGAAGTCCATCCATTTAGACTACTTACCGGCTTATCCTTAATGGTTGGGCTAGATACACATAAGTACAGTTTATCGTCCTGACGGAAACACGCGCCTATCAGCTTCTGTACCGAAATTTCCTCCAAGTACAGCAGAAAGGCATATCCTATGGCAGAATAAATAGAAAACAGGGGTCAGCGTCTAGACTCTAGTGGATTAACTGAACCAAAATCATTGATAAAAATAGTGAAGGGCATATTTTCTACCTTTGGGAGGAAAGTAGGATTTGCTTTCGGCTTTGTGTGGCCAGTCGACTGTCAAACTTCCAAACCTACAAAAGCTTGCGTGGATCTCGTCTGGATGATAGACACAGATAATGAAGTTAGTCGATCAGAGTGCGGTGGTGGTGGAGTGGGTTACTTAAGACCCCGAGACATATCGTCTACAGTTAAACCAATTTCATGCTATTAGGGGACTATATAGGGAATAAAATAGCAATGCGCTAAGGGTTGATTAGGGCAAGGCATCTTAAAGCCGGGGAAATGTGAATCAAATTGTCTTTAAGCCATAATGCATTAAAGTGCAAATGAACCCTTCGACAATACTTTCAGTACTGGTTCTGCATAAAGTAAATCATTGATTGGTAAAATATTTCTTGATTTGAGTGATGCGTCTCTAAGTTATGAAGGTTTATACTTCCAATATGTTAATGATGATGACGTCAGGAAAGGCATTTGAGTGTTTTTGTTGTAACTAGTAATACTAAATGCTGGCCATTTTGAAAATAAAAATTTAAAATAGCTTTCATGTAAACCATGAGTAAAATAATGATGCTTTTTAAATACTGTTTCTATAAACCAGTTCAATTTTGTATATTTAATTAAACCTTAATAGACGTCACACTTATTAGCATATTGGAAGTATAAACCTTCATAACTTAGAGACGCATCACTCAAATCAAGAAATATTTTACCATTCAACTATTTACTTCGTGTAGAATCAGTACTGCAAGTATTGTCGAAGGGTTCATTTGCACTTTAACATAGCCTATTTAGTTGCACGATTTTTTTTACATCGATAGTGATTGCTTGGGACGGGAGGACGTGCAAAAAGATGAGAAATTATTTTCGAGCCTCTTTAAAGATATAACTTATAGGAAAATATAAAGCGTGAATTACTGAAAAAACGTATTAGCCAATCAGTACGCACGATTTTACTGGAAGTGGCTCATGCCATACAAATATATAAATCTTAAAACTATAAAAACGCCGTTGAAGGAATGCGTTCTTCAGCTTTCCTCTCTCCGCAAAACCCAACACGCTAAATTCCAATTCGATCTGTGAATTAGCCGTTTCCTGACTATGATCAGCCCAGAGGTTGTTTCAGGGTTCAATTTGTGAGTTAGCCATGCCCTGATTTAGATCATCGAGTGCTGAAAATGCAGAGATTGCTTCAGGGTATCCGCATTAAATTTGAATAATGCTTTACAGTTTACAGTTTATTTGTTTTGTCATGAAAATAAACTTAGTTAACGGGACCCGGCAACACGATTTTAATTGCTTTAAAAACCGTCTACAGCCTTCTACCCACCCCACCACCCCACCCCTACCATTACCATATCCTTTCCAAATCTAGCAGGACAGACGTACCTTCATCAATGTCAGGAGGGAGCCCTCCAACGAAGACTTTTCTGGAAAAACGTGGTATGTATTCTGGATCAGAGTTAGGAGAGCAGTTCAGGGAGGAGCCAAGAGATGGGACAATTTGATCTTTGATAAAAATAGAGGAAAAAAAACAACATTAGTCTATAATTTCCATTATACACAATTTGAGATATTAATCATCAAAACAAAACGGCTCTTTTATTCGCGCTGTGAATAAGACGAAACATGTTGTGGACGCCGACCACAATTTATGGAAATGGGTTTCAATAATTGATTTCCATTCCAAGAGCTACCTTAATGGAAAAGAAATTTTTGATGCTTTAAAAATAAAGCTAAAGGCTAAAAAAAAGAAGAGATGTACATGTTTTCTTGACGAGAACTGACTACTCCCTACCGCAACCCCAAGGACGGCTGACCGCAAACCCTGACAAGCGCTTATTACTCGCGATCCTAGAAGAAAGGAACGAAACGGCTGGTAATCAAATCAAAATAGAACAAGATATCAAAAATATACATCTTGATGTTTTAATGGGATGGTAAAATAAATAAAATAAGTGTCGTTCTTTTAAGTGATCAAAGGAGCTTCGTTTCAGGGAGTTTTTTTTTTTTTTTTTTTTCTTTTTTTCTTTTCTCAATAATCTTTATTCCATCCATCAAAAAAGAAAAAGGGAAAGGAAGTTATTTAGCTTAATTTGCCATAACCAATATTGATTTTGGTCCGGGTAAGGAAGATGGGATTCTAATTTTCAACACCAAGTAGGCGCTAAGTAATACTGTAAATACAAACCCCTGGCTGTCTCGCTCTGTTGTATCTATCAAATCTCTGTCTTTTATTTCCTACCTCGATTTAATCACTTTCAGGCTAGGGTATTTCCGAGTGACAAAAGAAGCTGCGCGATTAATTTTTTTTCCCCTTCGACATCTAATAATCTAATCTTATCTCGTATTTCATATATTACTTTGGCACTGATATTATTAAAATTAAGAAATGAAGATTTCGCTCGAAGCGCGCTAAAAAACAGCTCCTTATCGACGCTATCCTAAGACTTGAAGGACTGGGGAAGAAGAAATAAAATCTAGAAATTGGTTTTGGATTTCTATGGGGGGAAATCTTGGATTTTTTGTGTGTTCTAGGTGTATTTAGCATTGTTACAGTCGCCTTTTTTGATGTTAGCATGATTTTGATCAAATGCTGAAACTGAGGTAATGATAGCACACCGCTAGGCATCGCGATCGCGATCGCGGGCCTAAACCATTGGGCAAAGTAAGAGCTAAAATTTCTGGCGATTGAAATTTGGTTTCTTATTTATTTAGGACATTGATTAAAACTGATATTTTAAAACAGCAAATAAAGACGCCAATTCATTTAAAAAGGAAGACAAAAAAAAAGAAAAATGAGATTTTATGAAAACATGATGAGCAAGAGGTCTTCTTTTCATCGCTGTTTGTCTTTGACCTTTCAAACAAAGCTTTAGGTCATATCGTTTGAAATCTGAAGTGTGTTCTATCAATAACTTGAGCCTTTCAAAATTCTGAATTTGGCGTTTCTTTCCGGGCTTATGATTATCCTCGAGTCCTTTAAAATAGAGCATCTGGCGTAGGAGTACTTCATACATCATGTTCTTAGACACAAAACTCAATAACAGGAAAGACCTATTACGCATGCGTGAGATTTGTCTTATCATGTGCGCGTGACGATTTGAAAATGAGAGTCAAAAAACAAGTATGCGCATGTGCGAGACGTTCGTGAAGTTCACGTGTTGTGTGCGGCTAGTCTTTTCTGCGCATGTGTGAGGTGGTATTGTCCACGTGATGTGCGCGTGATAAAATCAACTTAATGTCACGTGACTGAGTCGGAGAGCCGTGGGCATTTTGTATGTCTCACATATACGCCTGTCAAGACTAAGTGTCTACTATTTGCGTCAAAGGATGTGGAAGCAGGAAAAGGTTCAGTAAAAAGAATGAATTTAGAATCTATTTTTTACCTCCTTGGTGCGAGCCTTTCTTCCGAAGTTGACAGCGGAATGCTTCAGAAAAAATATATATTAGTTTTCATGATTTCGAGTTGAATGGTTTAAATTGGATTCGTTTAATTAAGCTGTGCCGAGGTAATAACGTACCCTCCAGCAGAACCAATCAAACCTGTTTTGTGTTAGTTTACATCATTAACGCTATGCATTCATCGTGTTACAAGAAATAAGATCAGACTGTCGTTTGTTAAGTTTGTCTTAGGTAAGAGAGTGTACAAGAACGAGGTAGAGAATGAGGGTGGATTCAAATACATTATAAAGGTTAAAAAATTACTATACTACGCTATAAAATTTCTAACTGCGGGGCGTGGAAACACGTGGAGAAGTGTATGAATATCTATATGTAACAGCGTCCAAGTTTCATTCAGTAATTTTAGAAATAATTGACTTGAATAGAGCCTAACTATGGACAGAGGGCGTGCCACACCACGTGGAGATTTGTATAAAGTTTTTTGCAATTTTCACGCCTCTTGACTCTTATAAATCATTCATTTCTTTACATTTCTTTGATCAAAGTCTTAGTAAGGGTAAATGGGCGTAACAGCACGTGGTGAAGAGTCCTAGTGCTTATTACATGTTTAACTCCATATCATTTACTCTTTACAACTCTAGAAAGTATGCCTACTCTTGCCAATAATCAGCATTCTCCTTTTCACCTCGTTCTAATCAAAAATAAATAATTCCCTGATGTGTTTCCAAATACCATTGAGTGTGCTTGGAGGAATAGACCTCTAGCTTGGGTGTAATGTTTTCCCATTTCAGACCAGGTGTCATTCCCTTGAGTATCATTTCTTTGTTTAACGACGGCGCACGAGAAAACACACGAATATGGATGCAACTAAAACGAAGAATCTTATTCTCAAGGGAATGACATGTGGTCTGAAATGAGAACATGTTACGCTACACCCAAGAGAAAGATAATGCCAAATAACATCCAAACTTTCGACAGGCATCAAAGGTAGATCAATTTGGCGCGTGATAAAAATTTACCCTAGGCTCTTTGTCAGTTTGGAAATTATAACCTCGGGTGGTTGTGATATAAGATGAACTGGAATCATTAAAGAAAATTATATTAAACAATCACAATACAAGGACTTCGGTTTCCAAAAAGAAAAAATCATTAAAAAATTTCAATAAAATCTAGAAACGAAAACTAATAAGATATTGAACAATGATAACAAGAAATATGTACTAGAATCACTGAATTTAACATTCTGTTCTTGTGAGAAGACAGCTTTTTCCTTAAGAGTATAGAGTAAGAGGTTTTTGTTGCTCGATGGGTTTTCCTTAAGAAACAAATTGTAAGCTATTGTTTTCGGACAGCTAAGTAAAAGAAAATCATTAACTAGCTTTCCTAGACAAAACATCCTAAAGAGTTGCATTTTTGGCTTGTTGTGGGTTGAAGTCTCACCTGCTTATTCAAATTTATTTGAAGTAACCTGTTTAAAATTGCAAGTTTTCTTATTTCTAATTTTCGATGAAATAAAATCCTTAAGGGAAGGTACGCTGATATTTTGTGGGGAGGGGGGAGGGTTGGGGGAATCGCACTTAACTTAAAATTGTTGAAACTCTCCCTTTTTCATGCAGTGAGAAATTTATGACCCTCCTATTTAGACAAAAATGGTAATGATAAAAAGGTAAATCATACACCGTGAAAAGATGAAAAAACTTACTGACGTTTCGGACGCTAGTCCTTCGTCGGAGTAAAAGAGTTTTTTCATCTTTTCACGGTGTATAATTTACCTTTTTATCATTACTGTTTCTTTAGAAACACCGACGCAGCTCACACTAGTTTTTAGCTAGTTCATATCTATTTAGACAAAAAGAAACTATTTTTCGCAACATCTTGGTATTTCATTAATTTAAGTTAAATTGTACGAAGCTTTCAGACGTATTTTAATTATCATCATATTTGAAAAAATAGGCAGAAAATTTACCTTAGTACGTATTGTTTCAATTAGCAGTAAGAAAGTTACTTAGGAATATTTTTGACACATAAGTGCCACAAGAATTGGCTGATTAAGTCTACACGACTCTTTTCATATTACAACTGACCAAAGATGTCTACATCGTTTACAGCAAACACTCCTTTCGAAATAAAGCACGTTTTCAATTTTATTATTACGAATACAAATAATATGTTTACTGCCCATCTTTCCTTTCAGCTTCAAGACTAATCTGTGTTTCTGATGGAGTCGAAGTTTCGGCGTCCTGGAGGAATGAGACAGTAAAGTACCCTCAGTCTGGTACTAATGTCTACAGTTGAAGATCTCAGACAACATTAACCGATAATTTCCATGCGATAGTGGATTTAATGAAATAACCAAGTATTGGGTATTGGTTGAGTATGGCATCATTTCAGTGGGGGCTTAGGTTAAGGTAAAATTGATTTTATCAAAATTATGAATTTGGAATTATTTGGGAGTACCTTTCAGACAAATTTTGAGCTTTATTATATTTGTTTTTTATTCTCGTAGCAGCCTTTGTCTTTAGAGTCGTTAGGTGGACGTGCTTGTCATCAACATTTAAATTTCTTATTCTTTCTCTCTCTCTCTCTCTTTTTCTTTCTTTCTTTCTTTCTTTCTTTCTTTCTTTCTTTCTTTCTTTCTTTCTTTCCGAAAAAATAGTTGAACAGTGTTGATTCCGTAAATAATTAATCGCCCGGTTCGATGGAAAATAGCACTGAAGTATATTCACTTATAACGGGGAAAAAACGCATCAAACGCAGCACACTTTCATTCTCTCTCCTTAACATTTTTCCTAAAACGATGAAAATCTCAAGTTCTAAGTAAACCGCTCTTAAAAAGGCGCAAGCCTCCCGGTGCACGTCTCAGCAGTAGGTACCCTTAACAAGGATGCTCTTAAAAATCAACTACATCAGCAATAAACCCATTTCCTATACTCCCTGCCTTCAACTCTATCCATCTTCATTCATCGCTTCTAAACACCCTAGGTAACCATGGAAACTTATCTGCCATCGCTGACTAATGTAATGGCATCATGGGGGCTTTGGTATTTAGGTAAAAAAAATACTCTTACTTTCACGATGTTTGTCATCGAAAGAACAAATACGACTGTTTCCGCAATCTTTAATTGCTTTATTTGATCAACTGAGATATTTCTCGCAAAAATGCCCCTGAAAGAATTCATTGGAATGTTTTTTTAGATATTAGTCAGTGTCTCTTCAGTGATTGCAGGGTTCCACGCGTTAAAGTGTCCCAAATGAATCGTGAAATTCATAACTACATCTCGAAAAAGGGCGTCTCTAAAGCACCCGGCTGTTCATCCATTTTAATCAGAGACGCAAAGTTCTTTAAAAAAATAATTGCGCATTTGGGTTCTATATACATCTGCGAGATATCAAAGAGAATGTTAAAGAGCTAATGTCATCTATATGGACTCGTGTTCCAAAAGCCGACGCAGTTTGCCGCCTTGAAACAACCAAAAATGGTTAGGGCTTTTGCGTGAAGCCAAATTGTTAAATTAAAATGGCTGTTATTGGTCGAAAAAAAACATGGAGAATTTTAGACTTCACACATTTGAAAAAATTAGCCTTGTATCGCCTTTCACAGGTTTTTCTTTTGCGTTAAAAATAACAGGACTTGCGTAATCTTACACCCATTTATTAATTGTGCTTCATACATAATTCTTGTACCTGTATACTTTACTAAAAGCCTGTAAAAAGTAATGAAAGGTCAAACTTAATCACGGATGCATGCAGGTCTGCTGGCCTAATGAACCCGACACCTATCAACAGCTGCAGAAAACTTACAGGAATTATAGTCGTCCTGACAAATACGTCCAAACTCTTCATTCTACAAGCAGCTTAGCTTTAAACTTCCCAAGCAGATTTGTCAGTAAATTTAGATAAGTACTATTTCCAAATTCAGATTTATCCGACTTTATTTAATGAAATGTGTAGTTTGAATAATAAATTACTTTGTTATTAAAAAGAGCTAAATTGTAAAACTAAAATGATTTTTCTTTGCATATGGATAAAATAAAAATGTCCTGTAGTCAAATATCTATCCATTCATTTAGGACATTATTTCAAACTACACTTTCAGTGCAGTTCAATGACTACAGAATTCATGTTGCGCATTCTTTCCTGTTTACCTAAAAGTCCAGTCGCAAATCTCCCTGGCCTCTTTTGCATAATTCCTAGACATTTTACATTTTGTTTCTCAAATACAGTTTGGTCTAAAAGTGCATCGAATGTGATTGAGAATTTCTTTGAAATTGCTTTCTAAGATAAAAGGTTTCAGTGGCTTTAGATGCTTTAAGTTTGATGACAGAAACGCTATTAAGGAAGGAGTCTCTTCATTTCGTCGGCAAATATTACGCATTTTGTAGCTAGAGTTAATTGCTAGAAGCCTGTTATTTGTATTCATTAGGAGAAGCGTCTTTCCCCTCAGTAATTAATGGGTTTTCCTGTTGTATTTTTGCTGTCGCAGTGCCAGACAGTCGATTGCTGTTGTTACTGCATCTTTATCATACAACACCAACGCGTATATCGATATTCGATTTTCTAGCATCTGTTAATTTTGTGCTCTCCTTCAGATATCCCTGCACGACTTCTCTCTCTGCATGTCAGGGATTTATCACTCGACAATCAATCTAGCTCACTTTTAGGGTTTCATAACGCTGTACTTCGTCTGGTCAGTAGCTGAACTTAAATCCTTTATTCACTGGTCTTCCTCGCCATTTGCTTAGACTACTCAATCTATGGTTTTAAGCTAATTAAGCTGTACGTCCAACGTCAAAAGCCGATTTTTTAAGCGGCACTATATGTGTTTAAGCTTAATAGGCAAAGAAAATCTTAGCCCTCTTGATTAAGACTAAGAGCATTTTGAAGTCTTTGTTTTACTCTAACCCTCACGAGATTAATTTCAAAATGCCTAAATCGCATATTTCCAACTTTCCTTCCATTGCTTTCCACTGTTATTTCCTTCAGAACTAGAGCTACTCTTTTCGCGTCAAGTTTTCTTCATTAACAGACAAAAAGCCAAGAAACTTTGATTAGGATTCAATATTCGGGAACTCCAAGTTAAATATTCATTATTCACAAGCTAATCAGTCTTTGGAAAATAAATGAAAGGAATAGTGAGTGCTGAATATTAATGAGATATTTGGCGTCTCGAATGAGAAAAAAGTAGCACCAGGTGGATTAGTTAGCGAGGTGTCTGAAAAGCGCATTATTTTTCTTAGAATTGCAATCAAGGGAATTATGCTTTACGAAGATTAATTCCATAATTGTAGTTTTCAAAAAAAACTTAAAGAACCTTGAATACGGGGTTTGATTTCAGGAAACGAAAGATCCTTAAACCTGTCAGAATGTTGGAGGTTTTATTCGCATAAGAATATAAAAATAAAAGAGAGAGAGAGAAAGAGATTGTTGAAAGATACGCACATTCTAAATGTTCTAGATTATTGCCTGATATTCATCTTCAGCATCACCTGTATTTTTCCTTTATATTATGATATTTATGTTCGCAGGTAAATTAAATATATCTGAAGTCTTTTGTTCTAAGTTGATCGCAGAAAAATTTGCATGTCTAAGCATGATAATTATGCTTCCTTTTCGCTAAGCACGGCTATGGTCAAGGCATGCTTTTTTCCCGCGCGTGTAGGATCTGATCTGATCTTTTGACCTGACTGAACTGACCAACTGAACCCAACCAGCCCTTCAACCCACAAATTCTCCATGTTTTAATCCGCAATCTTCATGAATATTAAACGACACATGAAATTTTAAAAGATCTGGCCTGTCACTTCAATTAACTGAATGAACATGTTACTACTGGTTCTTTTACTCGTCCGCCTTTTATTCAAAACAACAATCTTTAGAAAATCCTCATTTTAAAATACAATATAGAATAATGGCTGATTTCTTTCAGCATGGAGCATTGCTCTCTTTTAACTCCCATTGCGATTAATTCCTATCCTCCTACCATGGCTAAAAAAGACAATACAGATTCGAAAAAGAAAAAGTAGGGCATATTTATATAGTTTTGACGAGTACTCATCAACTTATGATTCTTCTTCCGACGTCTTCATCAACATCGAAAAACCCATTTCAATATCCCGAAGAAAGAAATATATATTGAGTCTAGGTTTGTGAATAAGTCGATATCTCCTGAGGCTTTTCTCTTATTCATGGTTCTTAAGTAACTCTAACACAAAATATACGTTTTTTCTGTAGTAATTCTGACTTTGAGTCACAGAATTCTGGAGCTAACTTTTCGAAGACAATATCAACATAAACAGCTTATAGAAGTCTAGTCCTGACATTACTTTCCAGCAAACACCTAAAAACGCGTCAGTATAAATTTAAACAGGTGCAATTACGAATACACAAATCAAAAAAGTAAACTAAAAAAAAAAAAAAAAAAAAAAAGAATATGAGTGATACCAATAAATTTATTTATTTAACGTGTGCTAGTTTTTCTGTTGTAAGAACTTCGTTGTTGTACGTTTATTTCTAGAGGCCGACATGGCCACAGTGTAGCATTGTGGTGTGGAAGAAAATTCGAAAATTGCCGTAAGCTGGATAACCACAATAAACTGGCCACACAAAACAACAATTTCTAGTTTTTCTGACAGCAAATATGTTTACTTATCGTTAAAACATCAATTGTACTTTTTTCATAAGAAATATCAGTCCAAAAAAAATAAAATAACAAATTGAAGACTGCGAGGAACGTCAGACTAAAACTGCTCATTTATCATTTGAATGAGACAGAATATTATTTCATCTGTTAATGTCTTCCATTAAAAGCTTGATATTTTTCTCTTTTTCAATAACTGATAGTAAACGAAAACTATTCTGAAATGTCGCTGTTATATATGATGATGATCTTTAACCGTGTTTTTGAGCCCTACAATTTATGATTTTGATTTATTCCCAAAGTAGTTCAGATTTCGGCTTGATCCTTTTAAGAGTTCATTTCCAGAGAATCCGGTTTATGTCTCGTCCTTTTTAAAAACCAAACAGCTTTGAGGATTTTTTTGTTGGATTTACTAAAGAAAATAGGGTATATAGCGCTTAGGTATAACTTTCAGACCATTTTTGACATTATATTGCTTTGTCGATCTCTGCTCTTGTCAGGATGTAAAACTTATTTGAGTAAGACGAAGTTGAGTATAGTTTTAACCGTCTCTAGTTTATTTATTTTTAATTTAAAGTGAATGCAACCAAAGTTATTCGATTTAAATCTGAATCTAAATTTTTTTTTAAATAACCAAATGGCCACGGTAGACACAAAAAGCCACATTGATATCGGTGCTAAGGAAACTTAACTCAGGAGTTGCAATTTGGTGATATTTTATAGACATAATTTCTTTGCCAGTATTTCTATGATATTTAAAAAAATGGTAAAAATACTAGTCAAAAGAGTATTTCAAGAACTTCAATAATTCTGCCTATATTCTCGTTTTTTTTTGAATGTGTAACTATGGTGAGATATTTGAAATTTAGCTATGCGGACTTGAAGCATCTTGGACAGACTACAGGTGTAAGACTCGAAAAAATAAATGATTCTTAGAATTTCAAGTTATAAGAAATAATATGAAGCATTAGTTTTTGCTATTGGAATAATTAGTCACCCAAGCGGTGAATAATGTTTTGGATTTTGAAAGGTTAGAAAATTTTTGATCAAAAAGATTTGACAAGTTCTGAAGGACAAGGAAAAACGCGAGACATTGCAAAGCCGAATTTGTCTTCTTTTTATGCAAATTCAAATTGTTTGTAATCCCATTTGCGTATTATGTTATTCAAAAAATTTTTACTTCTGGTTTTATTCTTTTCTAAATATCAGTTGTATTTTTTTAATAGATCTTTTTTATAGATTCGAACACTGATGTCTTCAAAACAATTTCTATACGAGCACTGTAGAGTTTCTTCGACAAAGGAATAATCGACCAGGTTATATTACTTTAAAATAATACCATATTAAGAGAATGCTGATTGAATAGTAAGATGGGAACGCACAGATAAGAAAAGGCCAAAATATACCGCAAAGTACTTTGAAGCGTATAACATAGTGAAAAAGTTATTTTGTAACTTTATCGGCACCATTCGGTATACTATTCAACCGAAAAAACAAGTTCATTTTTTTCATTTAATCTTTACTTTTATTATTACGAAATGTAAACTGTGAAAATTTTGACTGTTTGAAGTATTTAAATTCAAGTTATATATATTGCCACCACGTTAAGGGAGAAATTCCTAATTCTGCATTAAAAGCCTTTTCAGTGTCACCCGGCAAACATTGTCAGATGCCATTTGAGTGCATTCGACATCGAAATGGCTTCCTTATTTGAGTTTTTCTTTTAAAAATATATCTTCTTTAAGAAAATCATTTAAAAAACTCTTTTATATATTTTATTTTCCGTTTTCCTTTTTTTCCCCCCAAGTAATTACATTTATCGCACCCTCTGACATTGATTATTTTTAAGTCGAGATAGTAATGAAGTTCGATTGAAGCTTTTTCGTTAGTCTAAACAAAATTTCCGAGCTTGAGACGAGAAAAGATGAATGAAACTGAATGTAAAATCCAGCCGAAAAAACGACGGTATTTTTAAACGAAGAAAAATCAAATTGTGTCAGACAAATCAAAAATAGCTTTCTATGTCGTAAGAAACTACCGAAAATAATAAACGAGTTAGAAAATTACAGGAAATGCGAGTCATAAGCGAAAAGTCTTTCTAATTCTATCGATAAAACTTATGAACTATTTACAGCGGCGTTCACAGGTGCCGGAGTCTAAAACCCCTTTTAATAATCTTCTGTTTATAGGATATTGCGCGTATAGCACTTTTTCAACGAAAGAAAGGAACCACCGACTCTAGATATGACAGAAACCAACAACAAAAAAAGAAGTTAAAACTTGATACTCTTCGTGTAAAGAGCGAAAAAAAAATTAAAAAAATGCATAATTCTATAGCAACTAAATCGCCCATAGGAACAGTCTATATTATCGATAACTGGCTCGAGCAATAGTTACTTGGAGATTTTGATCATTATTTTGATGTCAAATAAGAAAACAATGAATGCAAGATGCTAAATGAAAAGAAAGCTAAAAAGAACGTTCTTGGACGATTAGGGGTTATTTTTCAAGCGCGGGAATTAGTTTTGTAAGTGAGAGCTATGTTCGAGTCCTTTGTACGAGAAATAAGAATTATACAGTTTACCTACCAGCTAAGTTATCTGGTGGATCTGATGGAGAACGAATTATATCCAACAATCGAGTTTCAAGGGATGGAAACTTCATAGAATCCTACAAAGTAAAAGCAAAAGAATTAGAAATATTTACCAAGAAGTTTTTCTTGGTTAATTTTCAATTTTCGTGGTCTTTTCTTCCATTGAAAAGCAGCTGTACAACAGAAATTCTTTCTTTCCGTCATTAATTTATGTATAGTATTGTCGAATCGACGAAAAGACAAGAACAAGATGCTTCTAAAATGAATTGAATTCCTTGCCGACATTCGGCTTATCTTTTCCAAATAAAAATATCTTGGAAGCCAATTCAATGCTGTGGCCATTTCTTAGAACACAAAAACTAGCTTCTGTCGCAGAATATTTGATTCGAAGAATATGTTTGGAATATTATCAGTGTATTCAGTAAATCCCCATTATATCAAATGAATTTCAATGTACCATACAGAGAAAAAAGCATACATTTTATCTCTTTTAGTAATTAAGAAAAGAACAAGTGAAAAGGGAAAAAATCTACTAAACTTTTACCTGGTACGAATAGAAGGAATTTGATAACTCGTTATTCGAACCGTGAGAATTCCCAAGTCCTGTGATGTTGTCCAAGATAGTTCCATCGATAGGATGCTGTCCGTTCAGGTTTAGACTCTGTAAGCCCTGGGTTATCGTTTGCGTCGAGATTCCATGTCGAGAAACCGAGTTGCTTGTGTACGAAGATCTCGAGCCACCGTTGCTTCTTAGTCGTGACGATTGTGGGAAAGTAAGAGAGGACGGCCGAGAATTCCGTCCATGGTTCAATAAAGCGTTATTTGGCGATGAATAGTTTCTTCCCCAAGTTGTCGAAGGCTGTTGTTGCGGCCATCCAGACATGGAGTTTGGTTGACTTCCATTCCATCCTGATGCCAGGGAATTGATGTTTGGCATGGGTTTTGGTTGTGCTATATATTGTGAAGAATTCTGTAGCGGTCTTCGATGTTGTTGGTTAATGGTAG
Organism: Actinia tenebrosa; assembly: GCF_029948245.1. Classification (NCBI taxonomy): domain Eukaryota; kingdom Metazoa; phylum Cnidaria; class Anthozoa; order Actiniaria; family Actiniidae; genus Actinia; species Actinia tenebrosa. The sequence continues at coordinate 7,909,435 of NW_028292572.1, read as the reverse complement.
TAGTGACTGTAGGCGCTGCAACAGGCCGTCTAGGAGAACCTAGCATTTGCGTGTTTGAAGAGAAATGAACTCCATTTACAGGGGGAATTCCTCCTGGCTGAACAAACGTCTCATCGATGCTCGCTGGCGACCAAAATGTGGTCGAAGTTGGGAAGTCGTGGAACATGGAATTTTCACCAGCAAAGCTTAGCTTTTTTTGTCCTAACGTCGTTGTCTGTGACTGTGTAGAATTTGCCTTAGATTTTGACGAATCGTCAATGCAGTCTTCACAAACCCCGTTTTTATTATCGCTTTTGTTACCGTTCTGTTCGTCTATGAGAGAAGTTGGGAAAAACAGGGACGTAGCACGCGACGACTCGTTATGCTTGAAGTCAACTGGTGACAATGATCGCGTATTTTGGCCAAAATCGGCCATATCCAGTTAAAGGCTGCACTAAAGGCGAGAATATAGTAAGTTAGGAGATTACGTATTCCGCGGGTACAGGTGGTATTGTGTTTGGTGTTCGCCACGTCGTTGCCTTTCTGTCAATGTCTTAAAGAAACGCTACAATGAATGGCTCCTCTCGGGGTCACGTGTGCACCTGCTATGGAAAAAATACAATGATCAAATCAACAGAGAGTTTACGGGTCTAAAGTCGTAGGACTTACTTATTTTGAACTCAATTTTTCGTCCAAAAACATTACTTTATGAGCAACTAAAGATGGTATATTTCGCAAACTTAATTTTTTTCGTGCTATCAGTATTGAAAATATCTTGAATGATTCAAAAAGTGTATAAGAGAGTAGTTTCAACCAACCTTAGTTCTTCTCTTCATTCGCTTCTCAAGCAAACTACAAGACATCTCCGGAAGGATGCTAGCCAACAAGAGACAAATATCGCTCAACCAATAAATGACAAATCCTAAAGAAGGGATTTTTATTGGTGGAACTCTCCAATAGTCATTGATTATATTTTTCCTTAGTAAAATAGAACCGAGTCTCTGAGAAGGCGCACGTGTATTTTTTTGGCATTTGAGTTCAATGGAATCAAAGAGTCCGTGTCAATAGGCAATCATAATATAAATACAAAATATAATACTCGTGTCTATTGTCTCTCGCATATGGCAGCTTGACTGAAAATCCTTTGTTCCCTTTAAAACTTTTTTTTTGTTGTTTTTCATCCAGTAACGACTCTAAATACGGTATTATCTATTAGATATCCTTTAAGACGATATGAAAGCAAAATCATATTGGAATTGGTACAATTTTATGGTGTGTTAAATATTTAATTCAAATTCGCAGAATCGTAAGCCTCTTTTTCTGTCGTAAATTTTCCTGTTGAAGTTCGTTTGCTGTCTTTCGACAAGTTTGCATTCATTGTATTCAGCGTATTAAACGAGCCTTCTGATTGGGCAACACCCTCTTTGTTGGTCTAAGCGTCTATCTGATTGGCTGATTCGCTGGTGGCAATATGAATGAGTAGAGACAGCTGGTAACGAATCTCTTGTTCACAACAGACTCAACACCAGCATGTGCGCCTCGTAAAAACTGCAGATAGCAGAATAAACGATACGGCGAATACTGTGAATCTTTGAACGCCATATTGACCTTAAGAATTTTGAAATCATGAAGAAAAGCTATTTTTTATTTGTCTTAAATTTTGGTCACCTGCCTATTTTTTTTACAATTTTTGACAAACATACAACGTACAATGTACTTAGATTTTATTTATTTTATCTAATGACAAACAAGATAAGAATTTTAATAATCTATTCAAAAATAATAAGTTTACACACAGAAAAAGGTTGAAGATTATTTGCGAAGTTTTAAAAACCGGAAGCGGAAGTGAAAACAAACTTCCAGTTTTATTCTTGAATGTGATTGGTCGTATAGTAGCATGATTCAGTGAAATTTCATCCGCCATCTTTAGTCACTTCAACGAGTCGAGCTTCAAGACTTTGCCAACTTTTAAGTTGCATGGAGTTTATGTTTGCAGCTTTGCCTCTTTAAGACACTGCTAGGCACGAGCTATGGTTTAAGCACAAGCTAGTTTGCTTTCTACTGTTTTGTTTTATCAATGGAGGACGGAGATCGAACCGACATAAAGTAAGTATACTCGGAATACAACTCACTCGTGACTGGATTTATTGGTCGTGTTGTTTTGGAGAGTTTGTGAAGACGTTTATGACCCTTCTATCACGCAAATACATCCTTCGTTGCTTTTTGAACATTTCTCATAGATAGTGTGAAAATTTTTTAGCAATGTTTCTTGATACGTGAACAAATTTTTGTGGTGATTTAGATCAAGATGGGACAAAATCTACAAGCTATTAAGCTGTTTGCACGCAAAGCATAAATCAATTCATATTACGTACTTTCGTTTTCTTTTTTGATGATTTTACATCAATTCTGAAGATTGCTGTAAGAATATTATGAGATTTTATTATGATCTTCAAGAAAAGAATAACAACCCTCCATAGGGGAAGTTAAAATCATTAGGATTAGGATCTTTAATTAATCTGGTTAATTAACCGTGTATACTGTTTTTCTTCCAGACGTTGTTGGGTATGCTTTGCCACTGAAGAAGATGAACCCACAGCTCAGTGGGTGGAGCCATGCTTATGTCACGGCACTACCAAATGGGTACATCAGTCTTGCCTGCAGCGCTGGATTGATGAGAAGCAAGCAGGAAACTCTACAGCAAGTGTGTACTGCCCACAGTGCAATACAGAATACAAAATAGTATTTCCCCCTCTTGGACCATTTCTTAGTTCAATAGAAAAACTAGATCACTGTGTTAATAAAGTTTGCCCCTTCGCAGCAGCTGGAATAGTTGTGGGTTCATTATATTGGTCGGCAGTCACTTATGGAGCTGTTACAGTCATGCAAGTGTTAGGGCATAAGGATGGACTTGAAGTCATGGAAAAAGCTGACCCTTTATTTTTACTAGTTGGACTACCAACCATCCCCTTGGCCCTTATCCTTGGCAAAATGATTCGATGGGAGGATCATGTCCTGAGGTTTTGGAGGCGCTACATTAGCAAGATAGCCTTGTTAAGTATCTTCTCCCCCAAAATAGGAAATGCAATCCAAGGCTTGGGTGTTCATTACCGGGAGCCTGCGGAACCCACCCCACTATCAGACCCTGTGTCAGCTACTAGAATACTATGTGGAGGTCTTATTATGCCAACTGTTGCAACTCTTATTGGTAAACTTTGTTATGGTTTTGTGGAATCTGGACTACACAGGGCTTTATTGGTAAGCATTGCAATTTAGTTTGTCTATAAAGGTTTCATTTTTTGGAGCTTTATGCAGATCTAAATTTAATGGTGCAGATCAATATTCTTATTTATATATTTTGCTAACCTGCACCTCTTCTCTAAATTAACCCCAAGAATGCATGTGGAATGCATGCATGCAATCCTCACCACCCACTTATTGGACCAGCCCTCCTCATAATGATCATCTTTGCACTAGGGGGGTCACCGATCTGGGTTTTCATGCCAGAAAAAATGTCTTGGTCATGCTTCCAAATGTCAACCTCAACCAAGGAATGCAAAGGTTGAAATTTGTCTGCAGAGTCGTAGAGGTTTGGAGGCATGACAGTGGCATGTTTTTCTGGCATAAATACCCAGATTAGTGACATCCGTAGTATGGCAGTTTGTATTAATTATAAAGCCTATGGCATGAGTTTCCAGTACCATCATTATTTTCCATTTTCCAAGCGTTTTCCAAGCATTTCCAAGCATTGGTTTGCTTGCTATGATTGGCACATTCTAGACTAATATGCCAAGTTATTTTTTCCACAGTCATATAACAAATTGTATTCCAATATAAATAAAGCTAAAAAATTGGTGTATTTACCAGTATTACTGAGTCCATTTCAGAAAAATGTGCCCACTTTCTTGATAATAGCTTTTTGCTTCTAGCCTTGATCTGTGCCTTGGGGAGCGTTTCCTTACTAAACGTTTCCCACCTGGTGAATTAATGATAATGATAATATTTGTGGTTTGCTTGTTTGTCAATCCTTGTCATAGATCCCCAGTATTGGTCTATCATATTTTATGAATCTTGAGGGTTCTCCTGTTATACATACTAAAATTAAATGTTGTTTGTATTGTTATTATTTAATGTATTTGGTACAAAGATTTCTAAAAATTCTCTAATTCTTTTTTGCAGGGTGGAATTACATTTATTGGGATTAAAGGAGCAATCAGAATTTTCTACAAGCAGCAGCAATACATCAGACAAGCTCAGCGAGTTATTCAGAATTACAAGGATGAATAAAATGTAAAAGCAATTAATTACTTATAATTAACTCCCCCTCCACCCTCTTGGCTGAGGAATTTTCTTTTTCCTTAGTGTGCCCCCTGGATATCCATTTGTCTTTAAACATTAGGTACATTACAAATTTGAAGAGATTTTGAAAAAACTCTTAAGAATTCAATCCAATATTTTCTAGAACACCCCCAGGGTTGTTGAACATTTAAGAACACCTTTATCCTTCGTAACCTCCAGGATTTAATGAGATCCTCTGCTGAAGAGGGCTACATAAATAAAATAAAATAAAGCAATGACCAAATTTAAAGGCATTCTGCTAATGCAAACCTTATTCCCAAGATTGTTTAAAGTGTTTGATCTTATTTAGTTAAGTTCATTATTCATCAATTATGTTATTCTAGTGTTAAAGGCTTTGTATAGCTCTGGTCAAATTTGAGACTAAGGCAGGGAAAGTTTGGATGAATTAGTCACAGTTTAGAATCTTGAACTTTCAGTAAAGGTGACAAAATGAACAGGTCATACCAGATTCCAAAAATAAAATAAAAACGAGATTTAGTTCAATGGCTGGATAGCCTTGGTGCAGAGGTTTCCTTACCCCTCTCCATCAGGAAAACATTTTCCCTGCAGGGGAGAATGGCGAGGGAATGTCTGCACACAGGCTAGTATGTGTCAAGCCACAGTTATGAGTTAAACAGTTTATTTCCTTTACCTCTATTTTGTTAAATATCCATAATTGAAACCCAACATGCTACTTGTCTTAGTACTAATTTAGATTTTCATTAACAATGAAGTTTGGCAGACATTAGATCTCTCCTTTTAGAGGATCTTGGAACACTTCAAGTGGAAATATTTTACTTAACTCCAACCAAGCTATCCCTATTGTCTTTCCCTAATTATAAGCTTTATATTATGTTTTTGATTTCTTTATCACACAGTTTTGTTTTAAAATCACATTTCAAAATCACTGGATTCTTTGAGAAAAGAAATATCAAATATCATTATGATAGTAATGCAAGTAAAGCATAATAAATATTACTCAAGAAGGAACTCAAAAATTTACTTGTAATTTTTTTTTTTAAATTTCTTTCCCTAACAATATTTTAGAGTGGTGTCTTTCCTGCTATAACCAGTAAAATAAAATCTGGGATTATTCATTGAAAATGTATAATTTTATTAGTGGTTTTTGATATTCTGCAAACTCCCAATCAATAATCAGTCCATACCTTTTTTGTTTTGATTGGCGGCAGTAAAAAAACAAGCCCTTCAAACTGTCTGAATTTCCAGAATATTGAAAAGCACTGCAGTAATTTTACTATCGTATTGCTGCAATTTGTATATGATTATGGATTACTAATAAGCCTTTTCATAGTTTAAGAATTGATTCCACTGCGCATGCGATTTTATCCCGAATTTCTCACCTTTTGTTTAATTAAGAACAAAAGAAGATTTAGACAAAAGAAGGTGAGAAATTCGGGATAAAATTGCATGCGCAGTGGAATCGATTCTTAAACTATGAAAAGGCTTATTAATGCTGGGTTTCTTAAAGGGGCACTTGGATGAAAATGGATAAAAATTGGAAATGACTTTAAACTTAATTAAACGTATCTATATGGCCCCAATCGTAGCCAAGCAACATATTTTCTTCACAGTAAAATGTCTCGGATAAAAATTATCAATTTTATTTAGCATATAAATTGTGAGTAAATGACGTCATTTAACCCTATTGTTCTTTCCACTTTTAACCCAAAGTTTCTCAACTGTGAGTGGCCAGGGAAAAAAATTTACTAATCTGGTTTACATGATCATAATTGAGTCAAATTATCCACAAACACTTCAATTGTTTGGACTTTGAAAAATTGGGCCATTTTCATCCAAGTGCCACTTTAAAAAAGTGTTAGTGAATAAAGGCCCTGATGAACAGTTCCAACATTGATACCAGCAATTGTTGGGAACTGTTTGAAAGGGCCCTTAATATAATCCATTTGCAGTATTGAGAAAAAAGTATGAAATTCTTGAATTAATTGTATACCTTAACTATCTTTATAGTTTCTGTACTGCATGTGTTTTTGGATTTATGTCGTAGATGTGACAATGACAATGCAGATTTTTTAGAAGTAATTTGAATAACTACTTTGTAATTTACTTGGAATAAAGACATTACATTATGCAATACTCATATTTTTTGTCTATGATCCTCAGTACGTAGCTGACAGTATTTTGCAGGGATTGTGCTAAAAATTTTCAGCCTTGGTCCTTGGGCCTGCATTCCTGATTAGGTCTGATTAAGTTAGTCATATAATCCATATGGTTTATATATGTTGATGAATCACAGGAATAGATCCATCGGGAGAGATGAAGCACATTAGGTGGGTCCAAATATTGACAACTCTTGTCAGCATTTAAAATACCTTTGGTATTTGTAAAAGAGTGCAATTTAAGAACTTTCAAAACATTACGAGTACTTAATAATTATGAATTGTATGAGGTCCTGCGTGGCATAATTTAGCAACGCTGTCATGGTTTTGACAACACTCTTGTCAGACAACGTTTGGCGCCACGGTGTGTTACATTAATTGCTCATGTGCACTACATGTACTCGGTTAAAAAACGGTTGTGAGACTGGATTTGTTTGTCCACGGTATATCGAAGGAACCACTCTACATTGGCAGAGTCTCCCTCCTCCCTGCCTAAAAGAAGGGAGAGAAAGAGGAGAGACTCTGCTAGCAGGGAATTGCCAAGTGTACTATAATATGTAAAAGTGGATGATTTCTGTATCCATATGATTCCTTATTGCATATAGTTTGAATTCAGCAATGGGCCTATTAGATGTATCTAATCATCTGTAAGCCTAAAATTAAAACAGTTTACAATTTAATTAGTACAAATAAGTAAATTCATTTGTACTGGTATAAAATATTAAAGAAACAATGATGAACTTTTAAGAAAAAGTAGAATAGATTTTAAAGCAGGTCATTGAGCTTTTGACTCAACTAGAATCTTGATCACAATGATTGCAAGTCACATTACATGAGCTTTCATAAACCTTGACGCATTTGAATGCAGTAAATAGTTCCAGACACAAGGTATGTTGATTCTACCCCCTTCCTGATTCAAAAAATGTGTTTCTATTCTGACGTGAATGGCTTCTCTTAGTTTTACTGTATAAACTTGAGTTTCTTTTTAATTCTTTGGTTTGAAAAATGAATCCATGGTTCTTTGATTTTTCACTTGAGATGATGCATTACCCAACTTTCTCTTTTTAGCAGCCTGACTGATAGTCTTCAAACTGTCTTCATATAACTTCAAAATCTTTCTCATTGCCGTTGGCATAGCTGCTTCTTCAAACTCATCCTTTGTCACCCATCTAGATGCTTGTCCATTTAGTTTAGTACTTTCTACCAAATTATTCTCAGTGTCTTCACACACATAACTCTCTACAATGTATGTGTGATAGCGATGTGAAAACTTGTGATTCACTTCACCTATTTCCTTTCTGTTATCCAACTTTGAAAGACCAAGTTTTTCTGACAAGAAGTCATTGGTGACTGTATTAGATTTTGCTTCTAAAGTCAGTTCTATGTTCGGAAATTCCCACATCCCTGCTAGTAATCCAGTCTTTGGTCTCTGGACAATCAAAAATTGTTGTTCATCATCAGGGTTGTTTCTCTGCACTATGAATGTGGCAAACTTTTCTTCCTTTGTTTCCTTCTTCTTTGGTTTCATTGGGTAGTTAAAAACACCTAAAGCTGGATCCCAAGGTACTTCTGATGACAGACACAGCTCACAGTTCTCAATATCCAATATTTCAAATGTCTTGGAGAGTTTGTTATTGTTCAGCTTGGCATTCAAGAGCTCAGTTGATTTCTTGTTGTATTCTTCAACTTGTTTATAAGCCCTGCAGTATTCATTGAGGGTACAGTTACTACAGCTGGGTGATTTTGGGGTACACACAGTTGCCCCAAACTCCATTAAAGCCTGGTTTAAATCACCGGGTCTTTCGCCATCAACGAGGGAATTTGCTAGTTGCCAGAACTTATCAATTACAACATTTGTGGTTGTGTCTGCACCAATGGCTCGCAATCGGGAGAACACTCTTATTACATTTCCATCTACCACTCCTGTCTTCTCCTTAAATGCAATTGATGCAATAGCCCCTGCAGTATAGCGTCCCACACCTGGAAGCTCCTTTTGTAACTTTGAAGCAGATGTTGGCATGTTGCCATCCAATTCTTCTAAAATCTAATCATGCAAAACAAAGTGAGCATTTTAAAAGATTCTGATATTAATTATACCCAGAACCAAAGGGGATGCAAGGACTACCAAGCACCCTGAAAAAGTGGGAGCGGGCTTAATTGGAAAATATGAGACTATTATGCAAAAAGCTGAAAGACAGAAGGAGTGGGACTTAGATAGCAAAATTTATATATTTGTAAGAAGTGCACGGAGGACTATAGCCAACCCCTCCTCCTCTCTCTCAAGCCCCTCCCCACTCCCTGAATGAGAGGGGGTACACTTTTTGGGCAGCTCTAACGAATTTTCCCCATTAATTAATGTTCTTTTAAGCAAATCCTATTTTTACAGCAACAAGCTATGAGATAAAACCCTGAAATACTCTGCCACTAATTGCCTAGGGTAGCTGTAAATCTAAAGCAAGGCGCAAAAAAAAGCTTTACCTTCTTGCATCCCTCATGCAAACGACGTCCTCTCGAATAGTACCCAAGACCTGACCAGCACTCGTTCACTTCTTCCAACGTTGCTGCGGCAAGATCTTTCAAAGTTGGCCACTTTTCCATCCATCGGTTGTAATAATCTATCACAGTAGCTACCTGAGTCTGTTGCAGCATTACTTCTGATACCCAGACAGCATAGCCTCTCTTGTTGGGGTCTTCTTCGCTCGCGTAACGCCGCCATGGTAGATCGCGTTTGTTTTGATCGTACCAAGAAAGAAGATTCACTCGAATAGACGACTCTTCTTCAGCTAAAATATCATGAGAATGATTTTGTTTTTCAGTTGATTGCAACTTTGAATCTGAAGCTTTTCTCTTGTTGTTCCTTTTTGGCATCTTTGTAAAATATACAACTTGAAGCGTGCTCACTTTCTAGTCTCGTTATGCAATGAAAAATCCCGCTAATTTCGCTTTGACAAATCATAACCTCAGGGGGTGAGGGTCAAGACAAAATTCTAATTTCCAGATAGAATTTAAAAAATAATAATACAATAACAGCAATCTGATTTCGTATAATTGTCAATGGTTAACAATATTTACCCGAAATGTGATTAAAGATCTAAGCTCTAACTGATTGCAATGCCTTTTCATGCGAAAGTTAAATTTCGCCACAGGAAACCCACTCAACATAATCATAATTGCTTGATTTCTTACCGAAAATGAATAAAGGAAAAACCATTTTATTGCATAAGTTCTTAAGTACCTTTTTAAAAGTTTGATGAAGTTCTAACTATAATGATTAGATTTTTAAATTAAATGTAAAAAAAATATCCCAAACATCCTTACATAAAATTTTTTTTTTTTGATCTACTCCGATTTAGACCCCCTTCTGAAATTATTTTATTTGGGAAGTATATGGATATTTTTTGGAGCTAAAAGTCTCAATTACAATTGTATATCATACGTGTATTATTTCTAATGTGAAAATTATATCTTCACAAACATATTCCTTTGTTTTGATAAAAAAGTAAGGATATTTTCTACAACTATCTGATAGCATTTCAGATTTTTTAGAATGGTGTGACCCAAAAGTGATCACATTGAAATGAAAAAGAGAAAATGGAGTTTTGATGAATTTCTAGTACCTATACATCCATTTTTTCACATATTCTTCACAGTTCTGTGCATCATCTTGAAAGATAACCATTCCTGTGAAAGCAAGGCAAGAATGGTGGTGATCTTATGATGATAGAGACCTTTTTCAACACCTTGGACAATTATTCACATGTTCATGCACAGGCCAAGATACCTTTTTGAGATGGTGTAGGGAACTGCCAGTCAAGTGAACTATTTTTATAATACAGTCCGCCATAATTCCATCTAACTGATGCTTGATCAATAACTTGTGACAGAGTCAAAAGACACTATTTTGGACAGTAATTATTTAGTCATAAATCTATATTTTTAATTAGGAATGCCTCGTGTACACATAGGAATGTAATTCTTTAGTTAACTGTTTGCGTGGAAAATGCGTAAGCAAGAAATAATTTCCGTACGTAATTACATTACAGTGAGTCATGCCTAGGTTTGGCGCTTGTTTACGTAAGTTCGTGTTTGGGACATCCTGTTTGCGCCTAGGGCGTGCAACATTGCATAGGATGTGTAAGGTCTTAAGAATGCAGGTTTTTCCATAAAAGTAGGCCCAAACTAAGCTTAAATCAGTGTAGTAAAAGTTCTTGAAGACGTTGCGTTGTCTACGGATATTTTCACATATCAAGACAAGGAATTCTCTACGATGTAAAGAGATATCCTGTAATCTCGTTCCCGTTTTTTTTTTCGAGTATTGTAAAGTTGTGTGAATTTTTCAATAAATTCTTTTGTCAAAACCACTTGCAATCTGATTCATAGCTGAGCGCCTTGCCGCCGGTTACATTTTTGGTGTCAGAAGTGGGATTGCAAGAAAGTTGACATTAGTAGTTACTGATTATTTACCAACGGGAACGAGACTGAAATCATGGCAGAAGAAGCTGTGGCTGCACTCACAGAGCAATTGGCTGCACTCAAGGCACAGCTGGATGGCATGCAGGCTGAAGGAGGACCCCCTGCCCAACCTGTTCCTGCACCAGTGGTAAAAGTGACAGTGCCAAGGGAGAAGAAGCTGAGGAAGTATGCTGGTGGCAGAGACGACAAGGTGCTTGAAGACTGGATAGCGGATGCACAGAGGTCTGTGGCTGCCCAGAAGTTAACTGATCAAGAGGCGGTGGATTTCCTGTACCATAGCTTAGAAGGAGCGGCTCGAGATGAAGTTCGACTAAGGCCTGCGGATGACTTGACAGACCCGGAGGGTTTCTTCAGGATTCTGAGAGACGTCTTCGGAGAGAAGCTCACCAAGACCCAGCTTCTCCAGAGGTTTTTCGCCAGAAAACAAGGTGACAGGGAGCCCATCCAGGACTTTGCCCATGCCCTGATGTCAATGGCGGAGCACATAACCAGAGTACACGTAGGAGCCCTGGAAAACAAGGACCAGAACCTCAGAGACACATTCGTTGAGAACTTGCGTGACAACCTGTTGCGCAGGGATCTCAAGCGCTATATCAGAGAACATCCCGAGAAGACCTTCAACGAGGTGAGGCAAGAGGCCTATCGTAGCTCGGAAGACACAGATAGAGGAGCACATCGCCATGCAGCAGCCAAGGAGGTGTTGGTGGAGAGCAACCAAGTAAATGCCATCCAAGAGCTTACAGCAGGACAGAAGGCCCTGGTGGAGAGGCTCATGCAGCAACAAAAATTGCTGGATGAGCAGCAGAAGCTGCTAACCCAACTTACCATGAAGTTAGCAAGCCCATCACCACCACGAAGTCCCCCACGTGGTCCGAGGAGATGTTACAACTGCCACGAGCTTGGACATCTTCGGCCGAACTGCCCAAAGCCCCTGAAAGACAAGGCACCAGCAGCACCACAGAAGGAGTCAAACTCCAGCTCTCCACGGCAGTGAGCCACGCCGTGGAGAGGAACTGTAGTGGCTCTAATTCTCTTTTTCAGAACGAAAAGTTTGTCGGGACAAGTCCCACAGTGGTGGCGAGGATTGGCGGAGTACCTGTGAAAAGCTTAGTGGATACGGGCTCCATGGTTACCCTCATCACCGAGTCGTTCTACAGGGAAAAGCTACAGCCAACCCTAGGAGACCTACACCCTGAAACAAGATTACTGCAGCTGCGAGGAGCTAACGGTTTGGACATCCCTTACATTGGATATATCGTCGCTGCAGTAGAGATCGGAGGAGTGGTGGTCCCTGGGTGCGGCATCTTCATCACGAAGGACACAGCAGCCACTACAGTCATGCAGAGGAGGGTACCTGGCCTACTGGGAACCAACGTTCTTGGGCAGGTGCCCCAATACCAACAGATCCTGCAAGATGAAGAGAAGAAGAGTAAACGTAAAACTGGGTTCGTGAAAGTAGCCGGCTCAGACAAAGTCTGGGTCCCTGCTTTCACAGAATCTGATATCTTGGTCACAGGCCCATCATGGGGCACTGATGCTGTGATCGAACCCCTTGGTGTACCAGTAGAAGGAAACCTCACCGTGGCCAGTACTCTCGTGGATACTACCAAGACGTGTTACTATGTCAGAGTTGCCAACCAGACGGCAAAGGACATATGGCTAAAGCCGAGGACGCGGATTGGAATTGTGCGAGAGGGAGAGATGGTCAAGAGAGGAGAGCAGTTGGAGTTCCTACACGGGAATAACATGGTGACAGTGTGCTGTAACCTTAGTGCTGACCCTCAGATGCCACCCCAACGGGAAGCTGTGGGCAAAGTACGATGGCAAAGGATACAGACACCCCCTCACGGGATTACCCTGGAACATTTCCCCGGGACGGAACTTCAGAGGGAGAAAGCTCTCCAGATGTTCGAAAGAAATGAAGAGGTGTTCGCTTCATGTAAGGAGGACCTTGGCTGTACAAAGACAACATATCATCGCATCTACACAGACGATGATGTGCCTGTCACAGAGCGTTACAGAAGGATTCCTCCAAACCAATACCAGGAGGTGCAACAGCATCTACAAGACTTGCTAGAAAAAGGAGTGATATGTCCAAGTGAGAGTAACTATGCCTCCCCAATAGTGCTTGTACGAAAGAAGTCTGGAGCCTTGAGGATGTGCGTCGACTACCGGAAGCTGAACCAGAAAACCAAGCGTGATCAGTACCCCCTACCAAGGATAGAGGAATCACTGGAGGCACTGCGTGGCGCAAAGTACTTTTCCACCATAGATCTGGCATCAGCCTACAATCAAGTTGAAGTCCATCCTGATGATCAGCACAAGACTGCGTTTACAACGCCCATGGGTTTGTTTCAGTACACTCGGATGCCGTTTGGACTACAGAATGCCCCAGCGACCTTCCAAAGGTTGATGCAAGGAGTCTTCCGAGAGGACATACTTCGCACCCTGATGGTCTACCTGGACGACATCATAGTCTTCTCATCCACCATTGAAGAACATCTTGAGCGGTTGGAAACGGTATTCAGTAAGCTGAAGCATCATGGATTAAAGGTTGAACCAACCAAGTGTCAACTCTTCAGAGATCGGGTGTCCTACCTGGGGCACGTGGTCTCTGCTGACGGTGTCGAGACAGACCCTGAAAAGACAAAGGCAGTTAACGAGTGGCCAGTTCCCCAGACAGTGCGCGATGTGCGATCATTCCTTGGTTTCGCGTCTTACTACAGAAGATTTGTCCCCAAGTTCGCTCAAGTGGCAGGTCCGCTGCACAAGTTAGTTGCTGAGCTCGGGAGCGGAGGAAGTAACAAGACCACCCGGAAGCAGATTGGCGTACTGTGGACAGAAGAGTGCCAAAAGAGCTTCAACAAGTTAAAGAATCTACTAACCTCAGCACCAGTGCTGGCCTACCCGGACTACACCAAGCCCTTCATCCTAGAGACGGATGCGTCCAACGAAGGATTGGGAGCCGTGCTGTCCCAAGAACAGGACGGAAGAGTCAAAGTGATCGCTTATGCCAGCCGAGGCCTGAGAGGTGGAGAGCGAAACATGGAGAACTACTCATCGAGGAAGCTGGAACTACTAGCCTTGAAGTGGGCTGTATGTGAGAAGTTCAGGGAGTACCTGCTGGGATCGAAGTTTGTCGTCTACACAGACAACAACCCGCTGACATACCTACAGTCAAAGAGTAAGCTGAAAGCTGTGGAGCAGAGGTGGGCTGCAGAGTTAGCAAACTTCAACTTCACCATCAAGTATCGCCCTGGACGTCACAATCAGAATGCAGATGCTCTAAGTCGCATCAACCGAGATGAAGAACCAACCACAGTTGAAGTAAGAAGTACCCTAGCCTACTCTACCAATACTACAGACCTACCAGAAGAGGTACGTCAACATTTGATGGTATCAGCAGCATTCATAAGCAACACAGAGACAAGTGCGCTGGAGGAGCAAGCAACCTCATTCCCAACCACACCTCTCACAGAGATCCAACGACTACAGCAGGAGGACCCATGTATCAGTCGTCTCCTCCACTACCGAAACCTTGGACGTCGGCCAAGTAAAAGGCAAAGCCAACAAGAGACAAGGGATACAAGGAAGTTGCTTAGTCACTGGAACAGGATTGAGGAAAGCCATGGAGTTCTCTACCGCCGTACAGGAGTCGGACAGGGAAGTGAGCTTCGGTTACTGCTACTCCCCACATCAATGAAATCACAAGTACTGAAGGGTGCGCACGATCAATGTGGACATCAAGGACAAGACAGGACAGAACAGCTCTTGAGAAAAAGATGTTGGTGGCCCGGTATGCAAGGAGATGTGAAGCAATGGATCTCAAATTGTGAAAGATGTGTCATTGCCAAAGGATCCTACCTTCCAGTCAAGACGCCGATGGGCAGCCTACTAGCTACTAGGCCATTGGAAGTGCTAGCGATGGATTTTACCTTGCTTGAGCCTGCAACAGATGGAAGAGAAAATGTCCTCGTGTTAACAGATGTGTTCACAAAGTTTACAATTGCTGTACCTACCCGTGATCAGAAAGCTACAACCGTAGTCAAGACCCTGATTAAAGAATGGTTCCTTGTGTATGGAATCCCCCAAAGAATACACTCTGACCAAGGCAAGTCATTTGAGGCAGAACTAGTCAAGGAGTTGTGTGCAGTGTATGGAATTAAGAAGTCAAGGACAACCCCCTATCATCCTCAAGGAAATGGGCAGTGCGAAAGATTCAACCGTACACTACATGAGCTTCTAAGAACTCTACCAGCAGAAAAGAAAAGAAGGTGGCCTGAACACCTGAAAGAGTTATGTTACGCCTATAATGCTACGCCTCATGCAACGACTAGATACTCACCCTTCTACCTGATGTTTGGTAGAGATGCAAAGCTATCTTTGGACATTCTACTTCCTGATGATGACAGACAAGTGACAGTAGACAACCAGCAATGGATTACCAAGCACCAGACTCGTCTACGAGAAGCTTATACCACTGTGACACAAAACTTGAAGGAAGCTGCTACCATCAGAAAGAAGATCCATGACCAGAAGAGCAGAGCACTGGCCGAACCACTACAAGTTGGAGAGCGAGTACTCCTTCGCAACCGTAAAGTCAGAGGAAGAAACAAGATTCAAGATAAATGGGACAACCAAGTGTACAAAATCGTCGAACGAAGAGACAACAATACATATGTCGTTGAAAGAGCTGATGGACATGGAGGAGATAAAGTTGTTAGTCAAGGAGAAATGCAAGTGTGTCCAAGACCAATGCTGGAGATACGAGGACGACACAGGCAAGCTGACAGGTCTAGACAAACATGTACTGCATCGCCAGAATCATCAGATGAAGAAGATGACATTGGAGGAATGACAATCGCCTTTCAACCAATGACAGAACCAGCTGAACCTGATGATGATGATGATAGTGACGATGCGTCTGAGGAAGAACTGGCTGCACCTGTACTCCGACGTTCCACAAGGACAACGGCAGGCCAACACAGCAACCTCTATAATCTTCCAAGATCCGCACTTCAGCACTGACGAGTCCACCTGCGTATCATTGTTCCTGAATTTGCTCGAGGACGAAGCAAACAAAAAGGAGGGGCAAGTGTGACAGAGTCAAAAGACACTATTTTGGACAGTAATTATTTAGTCATAAATCTATATTTTTAATTAGGAATGCCTCGTGTACACATAGGAATGTAATTCTTTAGTTAACTGTTTGCGTGGAAAATGCGTAAGCAAGAAATAATTTCCGTACGTAATTACATTACAGTGAGTCATGCCTAGGTTTGGCGCTTGTTTACGTAAGTTCGTGTTTGGGACATCCTGTTTGCGCCTAGGGCGTGCAACATTGCATAGGATGTGTAAGGTCTTAAGAATGCAGGTTTTTCCATAAAAGTAGGCCCAAACTAAGCTTAAATCAGTGTAGTAAAAGTTCTTGAAGACGTTGCGTTGTCTACGGATATTTTCACATATCAAGACAAGGAATTCTCTACGATGTAAAGAGATATCCTGTAATCTCGTTCCCGTTTTTTTTTCGAGTATTGTAAAGTTGTGTGAATTTTTCAATAAATTCTTTTGTCAAAACCACTTGCAATCTGATTCATAGCTGAGCGCCTTGCCGCCGGTTACAAACTGCTATAGTTTTGTAATAAATATTAATTTATCCACTAACCCTACCTCAAATAAAATGTGTGCTAGAATTTAAATATACTAATTCATTTCAGCTTTTCATTAAAATATGGCTCACAGCCATCCTCAATCAATTTTATCAATACTCTAGCAATATTCTTTGAGTCATCTATGCCAGAATGTGGCCTGCCTTCAAAGATTAAACCTAAATTCTCCAGCATTTCATTCAGCTTGCATCCAGTTTTGTAGTAATTACGATAATGCTTTCTAATGTTGATCCATCTTGAGGACCATTTTGGTAGAGTTATTCTACAAATATCACATTGTAGTTTTAGAAATCTTGATATATCCCAAGGCCTAGGAAAACAAATGGTATTAGTACATTGATTAGAGCTAGACACATGAATGAATACAATAATTAAATAATTAAGATTAAACATAATTAAAACATGGAAATTAAACCTACCCATCAGTAACAACAGCAAATTTATATTGTGTACCAAGTTCATGTTCTCTGAGCCATATGTTGAAATCATCAAAAACTTGAGGAAACGATGGGGATTTGTCTACCATTTCCTTTAAAAAAAAGAATATTGCAGTATGTCAAAAGTATCAAGAAAATGATGTTTATTAATACTAGACATTTACAAATATATCAAATTAGCTATCTTTACAGAGCTAAAAATATCAGCTGCTCAATGACTAAACAGGATGACTGGCCAGAATGGACTCATCAATGTGATCAGTCAATGTGTCCACTCAAGAAGAACAGCCAAAGCCACATTTTGCCAGACAAATGCCAAGTTTAGGTAGACAGTTTTGATTGACTGGCCATAATTTTAAGCTGTGCCTGGTTGGCTAGCTTGCATAGATATACAAAGGATCAAGGACTAGGTTAGATTTCTGCCACCCACCCCCACTCCTCAGGTACCCCCTTTTCATTTCCCATTAAAATTTTTGCAAATTTTGCAACTTTATCCATTGCCTTGAGCTTTAGTTCATACCTGAGTTATTCCAGTCAATTCAGTGCAGAATTCTGATAGAATTGGTTTTAGTAAAGGTTTACAGTATTGATGAAAAACATCCACCTTATACACACAAAAAAGGAATAATTAGTAATAAGTTTTCCTAATTCTTAATTAAATTAATTATTAATGATCTACTCCACCATGTAGCTCTTTATCCAAGTGGACTTTCATATTTTATTAGAAATGATGATAATGATAATGATTTATTGATAAAACCTACCACTTCCAAGGTCTTAGCATCGACAAGCACAGCAGGAAATTCAATGATCTCGTGTTTATAGCCCTCTGGGTTATCCTTTTCACAAGTTGCTTCAAAATCAATCACGCAGTAGTAATGTAAAACTTTCTTTTTCTCTTGTTCTAATTTAGCTTGTAAAAGCTTCTCTTTTTTGATATGACTTTTAAGTCGCTTCTGTACTACCTCTTTAACTCCTCTAATATAAATAGAAAATGTAATGAGCAAAAACGAACAAATTCCTTGAAGAAAATTTTGTAAAAACTTCTCAAACTTGTACATTTTTTTGACAGGTACCTTGCATCAAGACCCATTTCAATTAAAATGCTTCTCACTTCATTTTTCTTCATCTTATTGATCTTGCCATTAGTCAGTGATATTTCTTTATAGACAGGATGGTCGTAGTATACTTGTTCTTGTTTCGTTTCTTCAACGTCTTCTTCTTGTTCCAATCCTTCCGCCATTTTTGTTTTTCTAAACTAGTGAAGCCGCGTATCCGTTCACCGCAGGCTCAAAGTCGTTTCTAGATTCTTTGCGACAAAGTGAAATAAAAATTTTCCCACCTTCAATTTCCTATTTTACTCCATTTTTCAGTATTTATTCAATAAGTAATACTGTCCTTGATTTTAGGAAAAAATAGGTTTAGGTATAAGCATTGTTTATATTGATTTTCATAGCAAAATATAGGTCCCAGAATTCAATGCAGATTTGATGAACTCATATCCTAAATATAGAACACAGTTACATATTGAGCGTGAGAGACCGGACCCAACATCTACATGTTGATTTTTCCTTTTTTGGCGTTGAACACTCCTCCTCTGCAGTCTCCGAGGATACATATAAAAAAGATGTTATGAAATGCCAGCGAGATTACGAAAATCATGAATGTTGTAGTATGAACAAAGTTTTGAAAGAAGCTTGGCAAGGCATTTCATTTCATTTCAGCAGCAGAACTGAATCAACACCTCTAGTACATCAGTCAGTCGAACCATGAAGTCATTAGTGGATTTATGCCTTTTCTGTGTGGCAAACAACCTCAGTAAGATCAAAAATGTTGGAAATTTTCTCTCAAGAGCTGATAAAGAAATTTTAGTGGAAAGGCTGTGCGATCATGACATGTTATCGGCCGATCGCTTGCCCATCATAACGAAACATTTATTCTCACGACAATTACAAACAATTTCACTACAGTACAACTGTGATCAGGTGACGGACGCAGTGCTGGCGAACCTTGCTTCGTGCAAATGTCAGTTAAGAAGTTTGACGATTAAGTCTTGTCACAAAATTACAGGTAAAGATTGTAGTCTAAAATTGTTCATAAATCCATAATAAACGTGTAGATTTGAGTTTTCAATGTGCATACCGTGATACTATACTCTCATGCATAGAGGTTAACGTGCTTTTTTTCATACGATGACCTGTCTTTAGGGAAAGGTTAGATGCGTTGTACCCAAGCTAGACCAGAATGCTCTAGGGACCCATTTTATTGGATACATTTATTGCAGCACCCTGAAAGTGTTTTTTTGTTTCCTCACACTTTTTAACATTGTATGTTTGCTTATGCTTATTTGATCTACAAACAGATAAAGGTATGAGTAATTTCTGCAAGACTCAGAAACAGCTGGAATACTTAAACATCAAAGGAAACTCCCTAAATCAACTGACAGACAAATGGTTTTCTTATCTGCAATCACCTTGTCTATCAACTTTGATAATCAAGGGCTTGGATATAACAACTAATAATGGTATCCAAATGCTTGTAAAAAACTGCCCACAAATTCATGAGCTACGACTTCAAAGGTGCAGCAAATTGTCAGACGGAGCAATTGAAATCATTACTTTTGGACTGGCAGAAAACTTGGTTAGTAATGATTATTTCTATAATTTTTGAAATCATATCAGTACTTAATAACAGCCAGTCATTGGACATTGTCCAGCCAGAATTACAACTTATCCAGTCAAATATTAAATTGCCTTGTTGTGGAACCTTGAACTATAAACAAGGGTATGACTGAGGCAAAAATAATATTACTATGATCATGACCGGTGACTGACAAGCCGTTATTTTGCCCTGCATCTTGTAGAAATGTTCTCTTCATATGCATATCTTTCTCAGTCACCATGTTGAGAGGAGGAGGGAGAATAGGTGAAATTTGGAGTCACATAAAGAATAAAATTTTTAATGAAATTAAAGGCTTTATAAGTTAGAGCTTTAATTTTTAGTTACCAGCATATTTATATTTTCAGGAAATCTTAGATGTTAAAGATGCAAGATTGATCACAGATATGAGTTTAAGAGCACTTGGAAACGGGAACTGCTATAACCTTAAAGAGTAAGAATTATATTTGCATAGCCCTTTCTTACAATTACAGTCAATTCAAAAAACGTTGTCGTCGACCGGCTCAAGCCTACGCGACTCGACCGAAAGGAATATGGGTAAAAATCACTGAAGCGGTTAAATATTCGTTCTGAATTAATTGTTCCCGCTAGTAATAAGATAATAATGGCGAGAAACAATCCATCAAATGCATGTCTTCGGGTTTAGGTGAATAAAACAAAGTAGTTATGATTCAGTTCACAATTTCGAAAATATGAAGGCATTAAAAAACGTCTCCTTCAACACTTCCCGCTCGCCTACGAAGGTTCGTGCTGTAAACCAGGCATAACTAGTCAGATAAAATTATGGAGTCAACTCGCCTTCAATGATTACTACCCAGAGTTCCTTTCGGTCCAGTCGCGTAGGCTTGTATTGGTCGACAACATTTTTTGAATTGACTGTATACTAAATACGTTTATGAACATAAACTTCTCAGAAAAATTTTCTCTGCAAGCCTAGGAATTAAAACCCAGAGCTATGATTTATGTTTGTTTAGATAAAAAAAGTTAAAAAAAAAGAATAAAAAAGTAGGAAAATTAATGAACTAAAAAATAAAATGATATGGGAAAAGAATGTCAACATGTACTTTAGGAAAATCCTAGCTGTGGTTAATTTTGCCTATTAAGAAATAACAAGAGTGGTTTGCTATGGTTTGTATCAGCTAGAGACTAAATATCTTATTTCCTTATAAATTTAGGCTTTATTTGCAAGGTTGTAATCTTATCTCAGGAAATGGTTTAAAGCTGGTAAGTAAACTGAATTGTCTTTTTTTTTTCTGCATGGACAGAAACACACATCAGGAATTTTTCACTATACTTTAGCTTCTTTAATAAATACCTACTTATTATTATTTTTTGTTGTCTCAAGGTCCCACTAGGTTGCCCAAAGCTTGAACGCCTTGACATTAGTTACTGCTACAGAGTTATGCAAGATGGCTTTTCCTTCCTGCCAAAAGAGGCTTTCCCAGATACTCTTGTTGAATTGAGTGTCTATGGAGTACAGCTATCAGGGGTCCTTATCACTTCTCTTGTTAAGCGCTTAACTCACATTAAAACAATGAGGCTATGTGGGATTCAAGCTGTTACTGATGATGTCCTTGAAAGTGTGAGTTGTTGAACATAGATGTTAATGAAGACCCATGTCATTAGAGTTGCCCCTATGCCCAAGAAAGTTTCTTGAGCAATCTATCTGATTATACTTTGTGAAACCTTCAGCATTGATCATTAATAGATAATTACTGAGGCACGCAGCATTCGTAGGTATAATGCAGGCAGCTGAGGGCGTGCCGAAGTGATTATCTATAATAATTATTGTTCTTATCAAAATCCAATTGTTTTCTTTCTAGCTTGTTTATCATAGAAACAAAGCCAATAATGAATGTCTGATTTTCCTCTATGCATTTGTTGGGATAATGCAGACTGAAAACAATGGATTTTGATAAAATCAGTAATTATTCATGAATAATGCAATGGTCAAGTGTTATTTTGAACAAGATTTACTTAATGCATTGTTTCCTTTGGTCCTTTGGGGATTCCTAGATACAATATATATATTCCGCAAAGTAACTTGTCAGATAACCTGCTACATAGAATATTATCAACTGTGGGGGAAAAATTATGTAGTTATTTCATGTAGTGGTATATGCCCCTTGATCTCAAAAATCAACCATTAGCAACAACCTGCATTATTATGAGTTATGGCTGTATGTATACAAAGGATATTAGGAAGATAATCTATATGATTTTCTGTTTTATATTGTCATTAGGTTTGTGTAAGTGCTGGGAAGACATTAGTAGAGCTGGACCTCAGTGCATGTACAGCAATCACTGACTGTGGTCTTTCATCTATTCGTCGGCACTGCAGAGTTCTTGAGTCACTTATGATGGATTTCAGTCATAATGTGACTGGAAAAACACTGGAACCATTATTTAATGACCCAAAACGTGCAAGTGAGATAAGAGAGATAGGCTTCAGTGGCTGTAAAAATGTAAGCATCTTAAATATATGACTTATTAAATTTTTGGCTGTGTTTTCACTAGGACAATTTAAACTAGCTTAGATATAACACCAGAAATAAGGCAAAGTTAAACTACCTAGCAAGATGGTTTAAGTTGTCCTACCAAGTAAATTGGCCAATCACAGTGTTATTCTTGAAAGGTGATGTCGGATTAAAACACCTTCAGGAATTTTAGGCAAGTTAACATTTCTAGTGAAAACACAGCCTTTATGTTTAATTCCACATCTACATAAAATACTTGTTTCTGATTGGCTGTTAACTTTTTTTTCTTCGTCCGTGCAATAGACCAGTTTCGAATTCCAATTTACCGCTGTGTTCCTTGATTACAGACTCATTTGCACAGGGTTAGCCTCGTATCGGTGTTTAAATATTCACAAATACCAACGGTAAAGTAAAGAATGCACAACTTCAACAATACAAACACTTTGAAACTTGACGGACCTTGACTGGAACACGTGAATATTCTGCACGAACTCAAGCCTAACCCTGTGCAAATGAGTCTGTAATCAAGAAATACATCGGTAATTTGGAATTCGAAACAGGTCTATTTCTACTCTTAATCATGGTATTAAGCCACTTTCATCAAATGCACAATGGTATTTTTTATTAGTTCTTGAATGGTGTTATTTATTTATTTATTTATATATTTATTCATTTATTTATTTATTTAGCTTTGCCATTCAAACACTCACACATGAACCCACTCACACATACACACACACGAGAATAATTACATACATACATACATAATGGCTGGGAAACCACTACATTTCTTATACTAATATCTGTTATTTATAATAGAAATAGAAATTGTACCATTGATATATCATATAAGGAGGTCACTAGATATAATTTTATACCATGTGGTGTTGAAGTAAATGTTATTTTATTTCAATCCTAGTTTTCAGAAGACACCATTCGTCTAATTGTGATGTCCTGCCCTAACCTAGAGATGCTACTTGTAGCTGGAATCAAGAATGTAGATGATGAGCTCCTAATGTCTATGGCTAGGAATTGCACTAAGCTCGTAAAAGTTAATCTTAAAGGCTGCGAACAGGTGAGACATTAATAAAAAGAAAGAATAAGTGGAAACAAAAGAAATAAAATGTACAACCCCAAAATCAGTGTCGGTAGGGTGTTGGTAGCCAGGTAATATAAAATGTATGATTAGTGATTGCATGCACAATCAGCACGCCATCATACAGTCATACCGATTTAGGTAACTGAGACAATGAGTGATGGCATTAGGGATTTTTTTCAGGAAAGTAATGATAAAAAGAATTATTAATTGTTATTTCTTTTGAAGGTTACAGACAATGGTATATGTGAACTGGTTCGGTTTTGTCCTATCTCATGTATCGTTGTATCAGGCATACACAGTCTGACAGACAAGTCAGTATTTGCCCTCACAAACAGCTGTACCTCAACGTTAAAGGAGGTCTATGCTTCTGCCTGCAGTAAAATCACTATTCAAGCTATCAATTACCTCAAGGTAAATCAGTGCTTAATAAATAAGTTAATGAACTCAGAGGCATCATTGATTGAGAGTAGCAGTGTGTCAGATTGTCTTTAGCAAGGTTTATTTAACATAGTAGTGAAAAAATTGAATAGAAATTTGTTTTTCTAGGATTGTTGCCTAAGACGCATTTATGTGGAGCACCGTACACCTAACCTTGACCCCGATCAACTAATGGCCAAGAATCTAGACACTGGGGAATTCTGTCGTGCAGATCTTCTCGTTCAAGCTCATGCAACTACTTTTCCAGAATCTTTACGACATGAAACAACTATTGAATCTGATTTCTTACATCGGCTGATGTCAGTGGGACTTAGGTAGATAGGAATGAAATATTTTGATGTGTGGAAAATGTGCAAAATTTGTGCAAAAAATATTTACGAACCGTTAAGGAAGCATGGCTAGCCTGTATAAATTACTGGTTCCTGTCATAAACCATCCCAAACTAAATATACTACTAAGAGCTGGATAAGCCCATACAGCCCACAATAAACACCCGGTAATAAGTGATATTGCCAGCTTTAGGTTGGAATATATAAATGGATATTGCAGTAATTTAAAAGGCACACTTGTCAAAAAAGAAGAGACAAGTGCATGTGACATCTCACATTCCCAATTGTTAAAATATAGTTGAATTATTGAGTTAATGACTATGGTTTAAAGTAGTTTCTAAGCTGTTCTGGTTTGCTGTATATACTTTATGCAGAACAAGCAACTAACAGAGTTAATGTTAATCAGAGTTAATCATACTACGTCAATTCTTGTGAAAACGTTCTCATGCATAGTTTTCTCAAAGTTCTTGAAAACGGAGTTTGTGCTTTTTAAATGTAAAATTTTAAATAAAGAACAAGTTAATGTAAAGTACGATTTCTTTGTGCAAATACTATAATAAAAAGTACAAATAAGCACTTTTTTCAGCTTTTTCATCCCATTCATTCTGTTCTTGCTGCTGTGAGCATGTCCGAGTTAGAGTTTTGTGAAGTGGGCTTCCTTTGCTTTCTCAGAATACACAGGTAGCCCAGCATAGAATAACGTGTACAAATCAAAATGGCGGCTAGACCTGAGTCACGTTTGGATGGCGACGCCGCGCCATCTTTTACGGACTTAAACAACTTAGCTGCTGCTGAGGTGAGGTTTATTGCCATACAGAAGTAAGGTTAAACTACTGTAACAACCTTAGGGGGAAATCAAGACCAGATCTCTGAAATATAAGCTGAAAAATATTGTTATATAGCCTTGTTATTTCTTCAGGTTGGCGGTGACGTTGTCTTTGCCACAGATGACTGGTTTGCAATATCTGTCAACATGCTAAAGGTTTGCAGCTTGACTAATAAGATCTTAATCATTTCATATTAAAAATTATAATGATAAATACAGGTTGCTTGAATTTAAATGCAGGCCTGTTAATGTGGGGGAGACCCCCTGAGTATATGCACCCCTTAACTCCTCCCTCGCATGATTTTTCTTTCTTTGGGAGGCCATTCCAAAACTAGACTATGAACTTGGAACGCAATATTTTTCATCTAACTGAGGAATATACCAGTAACTTGGTTTTGTTGACTTTTTTTAACTTCACAAATAGTCCGATCCACCAGAGTGGAGAGAAGGGGTCTTCACAGCCTCTGGAAAGTGGATGGATGGATGGGAAACAAGAAGGAAAAGGATTGCACATCATGATTGGTGTATCATCAAGTTGGGTATTCCAGGAATCATCAAGGGCTTGGATATTGATACTTCGTATTTTACTGGGAATTATCCTCCAAGAGCGTCAATCCAGGCAGCTTGTTTACCCGAAGGTAGAATTATGAACACTTCATTTCCAGCTGTTTGTTAAACAATCGACTGTTTGCATGATGGCATCGTTATACTGTACTTACCAACCACTGTATGCACTTTGTATATTTTCCTACTTACAGTAGATTCAGGTTGAGCGTTTAGAAAAGTCTGACATTCTGAATGAGGAGTACAAATTTAACCATCACAACAAGCATGACAAAAAGTGCCATTTAACGCTCAACCTGTATCTCTTGTATTTACATTTTCATGTTTTTTACATGAAAATAGATGTGGAATTTCCAGAGTATGCAAAAGAATTAGGATCCTGTGCAACATTAGATCAGATGGAAGAAATAAAAACAATAAAATCAGAGGTAAAACCTTAATTATACTTCTTGTGCACATGAGAGGAACATTGGACAAGGTTTGAATCTTTCAGTGCTTTGGTAGTTAAATTTTTACTTTAACATTTTAGGAATGGACAGAAATATTGCCAAGAAGTAATCTTAAACCTGGATATAAAGACACATGTCACAACTATTTTCCAGTTAATTCAGAAACAAGATTCACACATCTGAGGTTGAACCTGTTTCCTGGTTAGTGTCATTTTTTCTCTCCCTCTACAATTTTCCTTTTCTCCCACTCTCCGCTTTTTTTCTCTCCTTTTTTTTACACTATTCATCAATTTTCTCCAACCAGTCTTGGCTCAAAAATAGAATATTTTTGATATACTGTAGCAGACTGGTTGTTAAATTTGTAGATGGTGGAATGGCAAGACTCAAGGTCTATGGGTATGCTCTAAAGGATTGGAGCAAGATCTCCCCAGACAAGGTAAAAGAATTCATCTCATAAAAGTGAAAAACAGTTGCACTTATAAAAGTCAAAAGGTTTTATATAGTCTTAACAAACAAACAATGAATAATTCATGAGGAAAACACAGTAGAAATCATGGGCATGAAGAGCATTCATTTGCACAAGGGCGGATCCAGGGGGAGGGTTGGGGGGGTCGCGACCCCCCTGTCATTCCTGAGGTCAAATGGGCTTCTTGTGGTAAAAATGGGACTGGGATTCCTTTGCCCACAAAATTTACCCCTGAGACCCCCCTTCAAAAAAACCCTGGATCCGCCCTTGTTGCATGATCTTTAACTTGGATTTTCATGGGCAGATCAACTTTTATCTTGAAAATTTTAGTGAAACACAAAAGAATTAACCTAGACATTTGTCAAGCAATATATGTTATTCATATCCGCTTACGCTCAAAGTTTATATATCATATGCAACATGCAGGCCACTCATACTTTATATTTACATAATGCTTTTGCCTCTGGAGTCTTGTTTGATTACCGAACTCTGTATGATGTCTGTTGGATTTTACCCTTGATTCAAGGGTGTTTCAGTTTTTCTCAGGCCTCCACTAAACTTGAACCACTGTGAGTTACCCAAGTCCTTCCTTATATTACCCCAGATGTTGTTTAACCCTTTTTTAAAAATTGATAATCATGGTAATGACCTGACTTTTCTTGTTGTTCTCTTCAAAAGATGATCGACTTGGCAGCCATGCTAAATGGAGGAATAGCCTTATCTTGGAGTAACAAACATTATGGTCACCCTAGAAACCTGGTAGCTCCAGGAAGAGCTCCAAACATGGGAAGTGGATGGGAAACAGCCAGACGACTTGATAGACCACCAATTCTACAGTACAGGAAAGATGGATGCATTGATTTTCAAGGTAGGAATTTGTAGAAGATTGCTGAGAAAACATTTCTCACTACATTGTATGTCAGTGCCAGTATGACCCACCTACTAAGTCAGTAAGGATGGACCATTTTTCATTAACATTTAAATAATTATTACTCCAGGTCACGAATGGGCAATCCTAAAGCTTGGTCACCCAGGAATTGTAAAGAAGGTAATTAAAAATAGTCATATGGCTGCATTTTGTTATTGTTTTAGCTGTTTTTTTGTGTAACACCTTCCTCCAAGATACCCTAACCTTGCGTCACTGTCAATGACAATCAATAATACATACATGGTTTGTTTAAGGCACAAAATAAGAAGTTACATGGATATTTAAAAAAAATAAAATCAAGCACAAGCAAAACATTACACTTGAGCAACACAAGCAAGTAATAAGCATCTTGAATAGGAAGTAATGAGGTTATCCCTATCTAAAAATTCCCCGAATACTGGATTTTTGTGTTACAAATGATTGGGTTATAATATAACTTGGATTCCTACTGCAGAGGAATATTTTATATTCTTCTGCAGTAGGGATCCAAGTCTATTGCTTAGTTCATGCTATTCATTTCCTTGTTTTACAGATTGAAGTTGACACTAATCATTTTAAAGGAAACTTCCCTGACTCCTGTATTATTGAAGGTACACTACTGTTGTGTAGTTTTGGTATGACTGTTAAAAGCTTGGTGCTGTATGTATGCCTTGTGATGTTTTCTAGAATTTTGGTTGGCTGTTTTTGTTCTTGCAAAATTAGATGGTCTGGCAGTGTCATGACCTTATCAGAATCATGTCCCTTCTGTGTTGATGCCTTTTTTCAGGTATTTGATTGAATGAAGAGTACGTTCTCTCAATTTGTGATTCATCTCACATATGCCTTGGCATGTCATGACTATGTTTGTGCCGTGAGAAAATTTCACAGTGAAACAAAGACTGTCTATTCCAAGTCATGGTTTTAAAAATGTTTGGAGGTACTCAAAAATTTGTAAAAGTGATAAAAATTGGAATGGAATGTGATACATTTTGTCAGAGGTTTTCTAATGAATGGTGTTCCTACACATGTCCCTTTGATGCAGCTCATTTTGATTTTTCATATTATAAGGATGTGCAATGGATGCTGAGACTGAGAATGTGTTTTCAAGTAGTCCAGAACATGTGAATTTACCTTGGAAAATGCTCTTGCCATCAAGCAAAGTAAGTTACAAAATCATAGTTTGTAGATCAATCTCTCTTATGTCCATCCCCTCCCCCAGGGTACTTACCTAGGGGCAATCAATGTCACCGACAATCATTCGTCATCATTCTGTCCTTTCTTTATCGAGCCTTCTGTAGTTTTCCACCCTGTGCCAAACCTAACACACTATCCCTTAGTTAGCTATGCCCTGATCAGCCCAGAGGTTGCTTCAAGGTATCAATAAAATTTAAGTTTGAAGGTCACATTAGTGATCCAGCATTGCCGCAAAAAGTTTGCTTCACTATTGACTCCCAGGTAATAGGTATTCATTTCTCTTGTTAAAGCTTGCACCACATAAACGGCACCTTTACACCAGTGAAGTACAAGACTGTGGTATTATCACTCATGTGAAGGTCACTATTTACCCGGATGGTGGAATAAGCCGCCTAAGGTTGTACGGCTATCCAAGAACATGGAATGGACACCAAAAAAACTTCTAAACTCTGAGATGTGCTAATGGCAGAATAACCCTTCCAACCCCTCCCTTGCTTCTAGACCTAAATAGAGATTAACTTGAAATAAATCCATGATATTTTATTAATATTTTCTACATATTAATTTTCTAACAATAATTACTATTTATTTCTAAACTCTTTGTATAATGCGATTGGATCTCCTAAAAAAATGTGAGACAGTTCTTAACTAATACTAGATACTAGTTCACTTCACCCTAATAAATTATTGACCACATTTAAAACTAACTTCTGAGATTGGAAAACAAAAGGAGAAATCAGAATAACGAAGCAAGCCACTCATGGATTTGAGGCTAAGCTCACATACAGTACAGTATAAAATGGATAATCATAATGATCTATAAAATAAGATAGCAGATTCACCTACTGAGAGCTTTAAACTATACAATCTAGTATAAGTAAAAATGGATTTGGATTTCACAAATGTGAGAACATTCTTGCCTAAAACTGGATTCAATTTCACAAAGATTTGAGGCACTATCTACAATTAAGGCAATTTCAAACAAAATTTGGTACAAAGAACAAAAATATGATAATATTCCTGTTTAATACTATTTGTGTACTAGGTACTTTGTTAAAAAGTTGAAATATATAATATTAAAATAATTACCGGTATTGTCATTGTTGTAATACTAGCTAGCTTTCAATGAATTAATTTATAATTAAACCTTGTATCTACATCTAATAAGAATGGTTGTATTATTTTATCAAAACATTAGGCAATATTTTAGTAATATACTGTATTATATATAGAGCTGTTAAGTGTGACGTAATTCGAATGAAAGACGACTTCCCGGTCCAATTTATTAATAACTTATACAGACATTTTTCTGTGTTTTTTCTTCATAGCAAGACTTTCTGTTCATATATCTAATTGTTGAAAGTAGAGAATAAAACCTGGGAATAAGTTGTTGCAAGATTTTAGCGATCTTTTTGTGTGATTGGAGTCGGAAATACGTCACGACTTAAAAAGCCTATAGTTTAATATAGTATTATTCTTAGAGTGGATTTTTATAAACCACGAAACAAAATGTACTAATTAGAGTGTAAAAGTCAGATAAAACACTACAGAAAACAAGAGAATTAGAGTGTAATAGTACTAAATAAGCTAAAGTGCATTTCATGGGTTTATGAAAAACACTCTATTTTTCATTGTGATGAACGATTGATTTTGAAGTGTATTACCTTTTCTTTCCTTTTCTTTTCTTCTTTCTCGGTATTTCTCTCTTCCTTTCTTTCTTTCTTTTTTTTTTTTTTTTCGTGGAAAATCCTCACTGTCTATTTTGTACGACCGACTAATTGGTCTATAAATATGTGTATTAATTAAATATGCAAAATAATCAGAAATTAAGATAAATAATTGTGCATGTCATTGTTAAGTTAATTGTCGGTTTTGCTATGATAAAATATTTTCTTGCGAAGAATTCGAATTTAATTTCCTGGTTGCTTTGCTTGCAACTAGATGCAAGTAATCATACAATATTGAGTAATTACCTTTAAACATATGAACTTTTCTTCTATTCTGAGGTAAATTTATAGGAAAAATGCTAAAACGGGGCTAAAGTGCCAATGACCCCTAACTCACTATTTTCAGCATTGATTCTACATGAAGTGAATAGTCGAATGGTGAAATATTTTTATATGATTTGAGTGATGCATCTTGGATATATCAAAGTTTATACTTCCAGTATGTCAATGATGTGATGTCATAGTAGGCATTTGGGTTTATTTGTCATTATTTTAAAACCAAAACACTGATTACTATGAGAAAACAAATTTGCAATAACCTTTCTATAAACCCTGAGTAAGATAATTATGTTTTATACAGGATATTTTACTACCCCAGTAAATTTTCGTATATTTAATAATGCCTCCTATGACGTCACACTCTTTAGCATACTGGAAGTATAAGCCTTGATATCTCCAAGATGCATCACTCAAATCATATAAAAAAATTCACCACTCGACTATTCACTTCATGTAGAATCAATGCTGAAAATAGTGAGTTAGGGGTCATAGGCACTTTAAAACTATATACTCGATGTCGAAAGTATGTCTAATTTGTAACTTTGTCTTTCGGACTCGAGTCTGTCATCTTTTAATAAAATTTTTTAACATCTTTTAATATTAATTTCATCCACCGAGGCGTAGTCATCTAATTGTCAGCTCAAAAGAAAATTTAACGAGAGTGCATTTTAAAACTTCGTGTAATTCATGAGACTAGGCCCTAACTTTCCATGACTAATTTTCGACTTCTTCCTTCAACCTCTTCATTGTGTCTTGCTGGCCAGTAGCCCTTGAGTTTTCCTTTCCTGAGGGCTGCAAGGAAAGCTTTGTTTTCGGGATCATCCTGTAAGGGCTCGCAAGGAACAACAACATTTGTCACACCAGCTTGAATCAGAAGAGGAACGCACTCTCCACAAGGGACCTTGTTGCTGTAGAGAATCGAAGATTTATGATTCATGTTTCTCTTATTTCTCGTCAACAAAGCATTCTGTTCGGCATGGATGACGTACGGTTCTTTTTTCTCGATGGCGCCTTGGTCAGCGGTTGACGCCCTCGGGAATTCTCCATACAGTGCCTTGGCAGGGAAGCCATTCCATCCGATAGCGACAACCTCGCCGTGCACCATAAGGATACACCCTACTGGCTTGGACGGATCGTCGCTTCTCTGTGACAACATCTGGGCCATCCTGACCATGTGAAGAGCATGCCCTTGCCAACTGGGCTCATTTGGCGTTGGAATAATTGGGATGCTTTCGGAGTCTTCAGTGACAAGTGTTTTGTCACCAATGTCACTCTGAGCGGCTGTCTTGAAATACACTCCCTCGAGAGTGTATGGGTCAATCTCCACAAAGACGCTGTCCGGAACGTCACCAATTGTTGCCCTTGCAATCCATTCCATCAAGTTGTACATATCTTTTTGTGTCTGATAATGCATCTTT
The DNA here is from genome assembly GCF_029948245.1 of Actinia tenebrosa. NCBI lineage: Eukaryota > Metazoa > Cnidaria > Anthozoa > Actiniaria > Actiniidae > Actinia > Actinia tenebrosa. The sequence goes on along the minus strand of NW_028292572.1, from coordinate 7,877,549 downwards.
TTATCGAAAGCAGGCCATTCCAGATCATAACCTGCTTTTCTGACCCACTCTTCACTCCAGTACTCGTCAATGAGTTTTCTTTTATATTCATTTATAGCATCTTCGTTGGGGCGTGCACTACCAAGGAACGGAGACCTTCGTTCTTTTACGCCTTTAATGACATTCTCGCTAACTTTTGGTATAAACACGGAAAGGCCTGTAGACGAAGCCTTTGAATAAATAACAAAACATAAATAAAAAATCAGGAAACCAACATGGATTATTTAAAAACAATTTCACCTAAGGATGATGGTTAAAAATTCTGTCTCGACTTTGATTTTTTTAATTTAAAAATAGTAATAAAATAATAATAATAATAACACATGCAGATAGAACATAAAAATATCATTTTAAAATGTCTTGTAAAAGAAAAAGAAAGAAAAAAATTGGTTTTCATTCTTAAAAACGAAGAAGTTTTACTTTCAGTTTCGTTTTCTCAAGGTCAGTTCTCTAACTTCCTGGAACATAAAGTTACCTGCAGCTGCAAGTATACTTTCTTCCGAAAAAAAAAATTTTTTTTAAGTCCTACCTTGAATAACTTATCCACTCTCTGGACATCCTCTTTGTCATTCAGTTCAGGTTCTATTGGAAGGTAGTAAACTTTAGCAAGCTCGCACTGGACAAGCAGTTTCGCGCAGTACGAACATGGTCGTCTTGACAGATAGACCTGACACCCTTTAGCTCTTTCTTGGCCGAACTTGTTGAGTGCGCTCACCGCTGCGTGAACCCCGTCTTGACTGCAGTCCACGGACAAGGCTCTGTCATTCGGCAGTACAACGACAGCACCGCTTTTATTGCATTTCCTAGGCTCATTTTCGTCCCTTTGTACCGATTCTTGAGTCGCCGGTTTCCCTAGAGCGGATAGATCTTTATAACGTGTTTGAACTTCATCTTCTTGGTTTCTCGACTCGGGTACGAAGCTGTTTGGACGTTCTGCTTGCGGAGATCTTTCCATCATCAAAGCCGTGTTCATAAACATATCCGGCTTATTAATTCTCGGGTGTTGCTTTTCGTAGTGGGAAGACTTAGCGCCTCGAGATTCAGCCATTTTTTTCTAGGTCCGCAACAGATTCTTCGCCAGTTGTTGCCTCAACGAAAACTTTCTTGCGAATGAAGGAAAGCAGCTTCTTTCCAGATATTTTCCTGCGAAATTTAAAGCCCCTGAATTTCACTTTCACTTTTAGAGTTGACTTGTCCTTGCCTGCATATTCCATTCTATATGATTGGTGCCCTTTGAGTTAAATATATCGGGGATTCCCAGAAAAAAATCGAAATCATAAGTTATTGGGTAACATTTTTAGATTTGACTGGCGGATCTGGTCTACGTATAGGCAGGTTCCAAAACATAAAGCATATGATGTCACTGCCGTACGAACTGAGACATCTCCAAAATATATGGTCGATCATTGTTTACTAGGAATGAAAACAGTTTGAATTTAAAATTTACCAGGTATTTTATGAATGAATGTCTCTTTCGCGCTTTACCGTAAGATGATATTCGAAAAGCACGGATTTCCCCCCGATAAATAAGACGAGGCAAAAATTTCATCGATCGTCAGAATCGAATTACTTGAATTATAATATTTGACTTAATAAAAAACATTTCCAAGAATCGAAGGAAGACGAATATTCAGTTGACGTCATACTTAAAACCATCTCGGTTTAAATTATTTCGCTTTCGTTTTTTGAATATAAAATACTGACTTAAAATATTCAGGAAAAAGATGCTTTTAATTAAAATTGCAACTATTCCTTGGGCTTTAAAAAGGCAAGAACTGCATATGAACTAGTGTAATGGTTAACACTTTTCTTTACTACGAATGTACTGATTCTGTAAATAATTTTTTTTAAGCAGGAAAGTGAAATACGAAAGCAGTACTAATTTGCATAATGCTTTTGGTCACTTGATCCTATCACTTTCGTGTACTTGATCCGAACTTGATCCAAGTGAAAATTTCCCAGTTTAAAGAGACGAGGTCACTGTAATAACAGTTTACATAGTCACAGAAATGACACTCAAACCAAAACGTGTTATACATGAATTTTTAATATCACACATTCTTGTTAGGATTTACTTTTTATTTTCTTAATATTTTATTATTTCCAATTGACATGTTACTTATCAATGGTTGATACGTTCTTCTCTTCGCTGTATCGTTAGATCAATCAGTCATCTGGTTATTGGAATAGGTTTCTACGAGCCGATGACTTTTTCGAGCCAAAACACTCAATTTCTCCATTTTCGAAGGCTCTTTTAAAGGCTTTCTTGGAATCGCTTGGACCAGATATTTGACCTTCTCCAATCTGTGGACCTTCAAGCTTGGGAATGACAAATTTCTTGACACCAGCTTGAATCAACAGAGGAACACATTCATCGCACGGGACCTCGTTGATGAAGAGTATGGAAGAGTCGTCGTGGAGGTTTCTGTTCTTTGTCAGTAGGGCATTCTGTTCAGCATGGATAACATAAGGCTCTTTCTTGTTTCTTTCTTCTTCAGTGTTCGATGCCCTAGGGAACTCTCCATAGAGCGCCTTGGCTGGGAAGCCGTTCCAACCAATAGCAGCCACTTCGTCGCCTACCATCAGGACACACCCTACTCTCCTGGTGGGGTCATCGCTCCTTTGGGACAGCATCTGGGCCAGTCTACTCATGTGCAGAGTATCAGCCTGCCATTGCTTGTCACTAGTAGACACAGGCTTCTTATTTTCTTTGCGCTTCCCTAGCCCTCCACTCTGCGTCACTGCTCGCTGTAGTGGTGAGTGTTGAGGAGTGTCATCTCTTGCACTTCCGCTGTCTTCACTTCCGGGTCCACTGCTAGCTGCCTGGTCGATGTTCTCTCCTGGGAGGTTTTGGTCCTTAGGCTTGTGATCTTTATCTTGAATCTCAACAAATATAATATCGTCGGGTACGTCCTTGACAGTGGTAAGTGCAATCCAGTTCATCAGGCTTTTCATGTCACTAGTTATCTGCTCCTTCAAATGCTCGTCAAATGCAGGCCAATTGAGGACATCACCTGCTCTACCCTTCCAGTCATCATTCCAGTATTCCGCCAACAGAACATCACCAAAACGCCCTTCAGGACCTGCCTGACTCCTATTGGTGTACGGAGACACCCTGTGATCAAGGTCTTGCACCACTGATTCTTCAATCCTTGGTACCTTGATTGATAAGCCAACACTTGAACACTGAAATTTCAACAGATACTCAGATCTAGGCAATTACAGTCGATCCGTCCATTTCAATTAAGGCATCAAGCATCTTCCTTTCCCCTCCTTCCCCAAAGCTAGTTTCTAACTGTGTGTAAATCATGCAAGTAAAACGGTGTTCATTAACCATACCTTAAACATGTTATCCACCCTAAGGACATCATTGGCATCATCAAGCTCAGGTTCTAGTGGAAGGTAATACACTTTGGAAACCTCGCACTGCACAAGCAGCTTGGCACAGAAGGAACATGGCCTTCTTGACAGATAGACCTGACACCCTTTAGCTCTTTCTTGGCCGAACTTGTTCAGTGCACTCACCGCTGCGTGAACACCTTCCTTACTGCAGTCAACCGACAAGGCTCTGTCATTCGGCAGTACAAATACAGCACCACTCTTATTGATCTTGATATCTAAAACACGACAAAGGGTGCTTTTCATTTATGATGGAATTTGCTTATTAGCTAGGAAAGTAAGTATATAAATAATTTATCCTTTGTCACTAGCTGATGAAAGGAACTCAGGCATGTCAGAATTCCTGATGGTTCTGCAATGTATGCACAGCTTGAGGTTTTCGGTCAAGAAAAGTTTGCTAGCAACGTTAACTATGGTCGAGATATCTTCAATTAATTCAGGACCCAAGAATTAATACTGAAAATATTGAGTTAGGTGTCATAGGCACTTTAATTTTTTTTTCTTTTTTTCAAGTTCTGTAGTTTCGTTTTTAACTGAAATTCGGTCACCCCCATCCCCCCTCCCCCAATGGCTGGATCCGCTCCTGTGAATTAATGAATGAACTTTATTTATCCACGGTTAACGACTACTCAGTCACACTGCTTTTCAGGCGTGCCGTGCTGATATGGGCCACGAGCCTGACCTTTTGTGTAGCAAGACAGACTTAAAAGAATTTGATCTAAATTGACTATAAAGCTAATCTTACAGACGACTTGCCCAAAAGACTGTTGTTTAGTGATGTGTGAATTGCTAGATAACTCACTACAAACTATCCAGTTGTCGCAAAATATTCTACTACATATAAAATAAAAACCTTAAGCGACCTACCCTGTTCTTCACTTGCTAAATATTCACTGGGAGACTGAGCGAGTGGCGATCGTTCCATCCATAGGGCTAAAGCCATGAATATATCAGGCTTTGATATGCGAGGCACTTCGTAACTTCTCTCTCGTCTTCCGTTCGCTGCATCTTGGCCAGTTGCGGACCCGGTTGCCGCATTTTGGTCCGCAGAAGCCATTTTCCTAGGTTTCTCGATGCTCTATAAGACTCAATGAACAGTCACTAGAGCGGATTTCTAAGAAACAGTTGTAAGACCATGTGGCGTGGGTTATTTATTAAAACGTACAACTTTCACTTTCTCTTTGTATTTCCTGTTTTTGTTTCGAGTAAGGGAAAATTCCCAATCCCAAGATGCAACAAAGAATTTTACAAGGGAGGGGTGGAAGGGGGTCATTCCTTCATGTATGACTACACGAATTGGCACTATCTTGGGGTTGTGTGTTGTGGTTGTGTTGCATCGTTCGGTGTCACCTTTAGTGATCCGTGTAGGTGCAGCACATGTAGTTGGTGTAATACCCGTAGTACCCGTGGTACCTGTAGTACCCGAAGTGCCTGTAGTACCTGTAGTATCTGTAGTAGGTGTAGTAGATGTAGTACCTGTAGTACCTGTAGTATCTGTAGTACCCGTAGTAGGTATAGTATCCGTAGCACCTGTAGTACCCATAGTACCCGTAGTAGGTGTAGTATCTGTAGTACCTGTAGTACCTGTAGTACACCTGTAGTACCTGTAGTACCTGTAGTACCTGTAGTACCCGTAGTATCCGTAGTAGGTGTAGTACCTGTAGTATCTGTAGTACCCGTAGTAGGTGTAGTACCTGTAGTACCTGTAGTATCCGTAGTACCTGTAGTATCTGTAGTACCTGTAGTACCTGTAGTATCTGTAGTACCTGTAGTACCTGTAGTATCTGTAGTAGGTGTAGTAGATGTAGTATCCGTAGTACCTGTAGTACTGTAGTACCTGTAGTACCTGTAGTAGGTGTAGTATCTGTAGTAGGTGTAGTATCCGTAGTACCTGTAGTAGGTGTAGTATCCGTAGTATCTGTAGTATCTGTAGTACCTGTAGTACCTGTAGTACCTGTAGTACCCGTAGTAGGTGTAGTACCTGTAGTACCTGTAGTATCTGTAGTACCCGTAGTAGGTGTAGTACCTGTAGTACCTGTAGTATCTGTAGTATCCGTAGTAGGTGTAGTACCTGTAGTATCCTGTAGTACCCGTAGTAGGTGTAGTACCTATAGTACCTGTAGTATCTGTAGTATCCGTAGTAGGTGTAGTACCTGGAGTATCTATAGTACCCGTAGTAGGTGTAGAACCTGTAGTACCAGTAATACCTGTAGTATCTGTAGTAGGTGTAGTAGATGTAGTATCCGTAGTACCTGTAGTATCTGTAGTACCTGTAGTACCTGTAGTAGGTGTAGTAGGTGTAGTATCCGTAGTACCTGTAGTATCTGTAGTAGGTGTAGTAGATGTAGTATCCGTAGTAGCTATAGTAGGTGTAGTATCAGTAGTACCTGTCGTATCTGTAGTACCTGTAGTATCTGTAGTATCCGTAGTACCTGTAGTATCTGTAGTACCCGTAGTAGGTGTAGTACCTGTAGTATCTGTAGTATCCGTAGTACGTGTAGAACCTGTAGTAGCTATAGTAGGTGTAGTATCAGTAGTACCTGTCGTATCTGTAGTACCTGTAGTAGGTGTACATAGTACCTTTCACGGCAGCCATGTTGATGGGTAGAATTAATAAAATTGTTCATTCTATTGTTGAATTCATTTTAATTTCGTTTTAGGAATGAAATTTGATTTTCCTTACTCTGAAACATGCCCTGCCTTACTGGGCGCGTCACCAGTAGCGTTCATTTTACCTATCATGGCGTACGCATATAGACTATAATAACTCAAAATAAATAGGTGAAGAAAGACTTATAATCATACTTTAGTTTATTGTTTTCTTTTTAATATATTTTTTCGATTGACTTGAATTATTTTGGAATTATCCCTTAGATTTCAGGATATGTACATCGTTAATCGAATATATCTACAGTTTCATCTAAAAGTCATAATGTCTTGATGTGGTTAAGGCAACTATGGATCTAACTAGAACTATATATATCTTAATACTTTATATCACTATATTTAGTTTTTAGACAAGAGACCATAGTGTGATTTGGTAAATCCTGTGAAATATTCTTTAGGTAGCGCATTTTTGAGTCTATCTGACTAATGCACTCTAATAAGTACACTTTGTTTCCCGTTAATGAAAACTGCTCTATGGTCTCTTGTTATCAAGTATAGTGTTAAGTACAAGCTAGAAATTCACTGAGGTATCAACAACGCGAAGAAACACAAACTACTACAGATACTACACCTACTACAGTTACTACAGGTACTACGGATACTACAGGTACTAAGGTACTACAGATACTACAGGTACTACAGGTACTACAGATACTACAGATACTACGGATACTACACCTACTACAGGTACTACAGGTACTACGGATACTACATCTACTACATCTACTACACCTACTACACCTACTACAGGTACTACGGATACTACAGGCACTACGGATACTACACCTACTACAGGTACTACGGATACTACATCTACTACACCTACTACAGGTACTACAGGTACTACAGGTACTACAGGTACTACGGATACTACACCTACTACAGATACTACACCTACTACAGGTACTACAGGTACTACAGTACTACAGGTACTACGGATACTACATCTACTACACCTACTACAGGCACTTCGGGTACTACAGGTACCACGGGTACTACGGGTATTACACCAACTACATGTGCTGCACCTACACGGATCACTAAAGGTGACACCGAACGATGCAACACAACCACAACACACAACCCCAAGATAGTGCCATTTCGTGTGGTCATACATGAAGGAACGACCTGGAAGGGGGGATCATGTCTCGAGCTGACCATATGCTACAGAAGGCTCATTTATCCAAGATGGCGACCACGTCACCTTCAGTTCCTCAGCTGTTTAGCGAATTAGAAAGGCTAGGAAAAGACGGGAACTTCGCAAATGCTCAGAAAATTGCTAATAAAAGTAAGTTTAGTTACTGATTTATCGATTTGTGTAGTTTTTGTTTGATAATTATATTGTTTTTCTAAAGTTTTGCAAGAGAAACCAAACGACCCGGATGCCTTTCATTGTAAAGTGGTCTGCTTGATTCAACAATCTTGCTTTCGTGAAGGATTGGACGTGATCAACTCTGGTAGTAGGAAAGGGTAAGCTTAACTTTAGTATTACATATGTAAGATTCAAGTCTTGCTTCTAGTTTTCATAAACTGGCATTAACAGAGAGCACCACGAGTTAATATCACAATGGTAAAATTCTAAAGATTCTCAAGTGAACAATAATAATTTATCAGAATGGATATACTTTATCATTAACGTGCATTTTCACGGATCGCCGAAAAAAGAAATCAGGAACTCAAAATAGCGTTTTATAAAAGATTATTATTATTAATACTTTATCATCAGCTGTTATGTATTTTTTGTTTATCCAACTACATGTAGAATAAAAGAGCTGCCCTTTGAGAAAGCATATTGTCTGTACAGACTGAACAGAACTGATGAAGCACTTGATATCCTGAAGACCATACCAGATCAAGGACCTAGAGAAAAGGAACTCCTTGCACAAGTGGTATGTACATTGAATAGCATATACAGTAGTGTAGTATATAGTGTGCCATATTATTACTAGTAAGACAGTGCCTGCATTTTTGGCAAGGACCATACACTGTATGAAGGTGAAATTCTTTAGGCTATGTGGACTACCCCACCACCAATAAGGGCCCATGGTCTTCTGCTATATCTTCCTTGTTTAATACCTTCCATTCATCAACTTACAGTATTTCAATGATTTAATCATATTCTAGCAATATCGACTTGGGCAGTATGAAGAGTGTAGAAGAATCTACAAGGATTTGATTAAAAACTCTCAGGTAAATCAAGATTTAGGTATTTCTGTCATTGTCTTCTTTGTTTCTTATATAGTGATTCATTTATTACTAGTTATTGAAGTATAGAATGATATTTGACTAATACTGTTCATGGATAGGATGACTATGAAGATGAAAGAGAGACAAACCTGTCTGCTGTTGTTGCTGCTTCTAATCAGTGGGGATCTAATCAGAAATTGGTAAATACTAAAATACTAAAAATATTGTCTAAAAATGGCTTCACAGCAGTCATCATAATGAAGGGCTAAACAATACAAATATTTCTCTTTTGAGAAAAAAATGAAATCTCTCTTTAGTATGAAAATATTGTATTGTTTATTACTACTGACACATGCTAACTTTGTCCTGGAAAGCTCATTCATTAGTGAAATAAATCCTTTTTTTAGGTAGAGAATGGTCTTCGTGAGGACACCTATGAATTATGTTACAATTCTGCCTGTTTGTCGTTGGCGAATAATGAGTTTCAACCAGCAAAGAACAAACTCAATCAAGCTGAAGGTATGCCAGAAAACTGGATTTAGGAATTAATATGGGTCCAATAAATTATATTATCTTATTTATATCTTTTTTTCTTAGCTCTCTGTCGTAAAAGTCTTGAAGAAGATCCAGTAAGTTGTTGTTCAGTTTTTCATTTTGTGTATTCATTTCAGCATTTTAATATTTCTTTCTTGGAAATTCTTTTTTTCAATGATGATATTATCTTCATAATTTTGTTGTTGTATGCTTTGCAAGTTATATCAGTTGGTTTTAACTGTAATATTTATCTTTAGGAAACAACTGAAGAAGACATAGATACTGAATTGGGCGTTGTGAGGTAAAGAAAATTTTTCTTATTGAATTTACACTAGCTGATTCCGATGAGTGAAATTTTTAACACTGACATCACTCTGTTATCTGAATGTATACATAAATATTTTATATATAATTCATTATATCAAAGTTTTTTGTTATTTTTTTGGTTCAAACAGGACGCAGCTTGGTTATGCTCACCAAATGTTAGGAAACAACGATGAAGCAATGAAACTATACAACCAAGTTCTAAAATCAAAGTAAGGAATACCAATGTGTCATCATTATCTTAGCAATTTATCTTAGCATAATTTTATTGTATATAAATAGAATGTTTTTATCTCCATAGTACTTATCTTAGCATAATTTCATTGTATAGTGTTTTTTTTAATTGTCTTATTTTAGGGCCTCTATTGATAACAGTTTTTTGCAGTTTTGTAAATACTGAGAGAGTTACCCTGTTTAAATAAAGGACTCTATCTATCTATCTATCTATCTATCTATCTATTATTAATAATTTATTATAATGCTATAAATTCATACCTTTGTATATTTCTTTTGTCGTAGGCCTAATGATGTTGCCCTAGTTGCTGTTGCATCTAATAATGTCATAACATTAAATAAAGTAGGTTATGTTTTTGAAACATTATAAACTTTTGATTTTTATTATATTTTTGGCCTACACATTCAACTGTATTGTTGATCCACCCAACATAGAAACTTTGTTTGGGCTGCCTTTATGGAATGGTGTTGTCATGAGTAACATGCACAGCTTTTCCATGATACAGTATTTTTCATTCCTTTTTATTACGAATAGGAAAGAGATGTGTTTGACTCTAAGAAGAAAGTCAAGGCAACCACAGCAGAGGGTCTAGAGAACAAGCTGACTGACCAACAGTACCAGAAAATGCAGTTTAATAAATGTCTACTCTTTCTGTACTCCAATCAGGTTAGTTCACCTATCCCCCAGCCACCCCTCCCCTACCCCCATCAGGAGATATCTAAAAATACCTCAACCAATCAACTCTAGCAGCTACCAACACCCCAGCCTTCCCACCCCCAACCCCAATCAGATTACTAAATACATCTCAACCGATCAACTCTGCTGTTATCCCACCTTCATCAGATTACTAAATACACCTCAACCAATCAGCTTTTCAACTACCTTAAACTAAGTTATTAAGTTAGTTAGTTACTAAGTTATTACAATTGAATTCAATTATGCATTCCTTTCAAGGTTCAAAGATTGAGGTTATATTTCAAAGGTTCAAACTTATTGTATTAACAATTGTATAACAACCAGTGTAATCCAAATTCAATTACCAACCATTTTAAACTGATCAGCGTAATTCATTATTAGATAAAGGAGTATGTAGCTTACTTTTTTGTTTTTCAAAACCCCGATCTCAAATAAACATTTTGAGGTAATGCCAGATTTGAAATTTTACGATGGTCGTTACCGGTAGTGCAAGAACCAAAACAAGATGGAAATCAAACTTGCAGCATTTTCTAACCTTTTTGGCTGTGTTGATTGTTTCAGCTGGAAGCTTGTGGCGCTATGATCAACTCCCTGGAAGAGAAATATAAAGACAGCGATTTTCCTTGCTTGATGAGGGCTTCACTATCATACAGAGAGAAGCAGTATGACAAGGCTACTAAAGTACTCCAGGTAGGTACCCAAGGAATAAAGAAGAGTGGTTCCTCAATTATACATAACATAATAAGCTAAACTCCAATTCAGCCTGTGAGTTACAATAGCTGTTTCCTGACTTTGATTGCACCTAGAAAATGTTTCAAATATTGATAAAATAGTACCTTTTCTTGAAATCTAGGTGTATTGAATATTAAAATATCACATTGGTGTGGCCATAGTGAGTTAGCCTGAGTTGGTTCTGGAATTTTCTTTGTAAAGTCCAAGAAAATTCTGGAAGCAAAGCAGGCTAAAATGAGTACAAATATTGGGGTCTATATCTTGCACCTCAGTTCTCACTAATTTACTTCATAGTTTAATGTTACATGTTGAGGTCTGTTAGTGAGTCTGTGTCTAAAATAATTGATAACTTATGGTTTAACCCCAGAATGTCTAATAATTCTATCATTGCTTTTTAATCAGGAGTATGCAAGAAAACACCCTAAAACAGCTACTAATGTGAAGATGACGCTAGTACAAATGTACCTTTCTCAAGGTAATGAATTGAATCACAGACTATTTAGTGGATATATATGCAGGGCATACATGTATATAACAGTCAGTCATCAGTCAATATAGGCCAGATTTGGAACTAAATTTCCAAAGAAATCTTTGCCTTGCTGGTCATTTTGACCGGAAACGTTGAGACAGAAATAAGGTGTATTGTATGCATGTGACCGAGCTAAAAATAATTTGGCTCATGATCATGACTGGTCGTTATGTGGTATTGAATACATTGTCTTTTTTCAGGCAATTTACTAGATGCTTGCTCTACATTGCATTCAATTGACGGACTGAGTCACAGGCCAGGAGTGGTGAGTATTTCATGCCGTATTTTATTTTGGGGCTTTCAGACAGTAAGAAATATACTAGTGAAAAGTTTAAAATTTTACGTCTGATTTTTTTCAGGTTTCTGCTTTAGTTACCCTATATTCACAGCTTGGAAATATAGACACTGCAATCTCTGTTCTTGATTCTGCTGTCAAATTTGCTCAAGAAAATAAGGTTTGGATATGTTTAGATTTCTCTGTACATCATCCATCCATCTGTCTACATCCATCCATCCATCTGTCTGTCCATCCATCCGTCTGTCCATCCATCTGTCTGTCCATCCATCCATCCGTCTGTCCATCCATCTGTCTGTCCATCCATCCATCTATCCACCCCTCAATCCCTCCATCCCAACCATTTGCTCTTTTTTCGCAATTATAAAAACACTATAAATACAGTATAGCAATGAGCACACTAGATTTATTATATGTTCACTTATGTGTAAAAATACTAAAATTAATATACACCTACTTGCAAGACCACATTGACATACGAAAATAGAACATAAGTGATTTAGTGAGATAGGAATTATATTAAAAAACAAAAGATCACTGAAGCTGGACTTTTTCTTTTGTCTTTTAATGTATTCCTTTCTCACTAAATTACTGTTCTATTTTCGTATGTCAACGTTCTTACAAGTAGGTGTATATTTGAATATATTATACAAGTTATATTAGACATTTTTCTGAAATATGTTTTGTAACAGTGATTTGGTTGTCTTATAGGATGTTCTCAGTCAGTCTGAAATGATTTCTCTCATGCGTGAAAATGTGGCCTACAAACTCTCTCATGGTCATGCAAAAGAAGCCATAGAAATGTTGGAAAAACTTCACAGGTAACAATTATTAAATCCTGGGAGCAAAAGGTACTTTTAATGATTGGTAGTGTAAGAACAATATATTGGTATGTTTTTCCTTCACCAACCAGTGATATGTTGTATTCCCTCAAGAATGGAATTTTGTGTTCGAGTTTCATCCAATATTAGTTTATCTAATCAAGTGTTAATGTTGAAGAATGAAATAATACTCAAGAGATTGAGGTGATTTGAAATAGGATTGATCAATAGAGTATATTCTATTTGTTCTGTATGAGGTTAAACTTTTCTCCTTTCCTTCCATTCAGGGAAGATCCAAACAACTTAAAGACCCTTGCACAGCTCATCACTGCATATTCTCAATTCAACCCTAAAGAAGCAGAAAAGTATCCTTTAGTTTCAACCTCATATTTTTAAAAAAACTGGTAAATATTAACTTGAGAAATCATTTTTAGCCAATGTTGTACTAATTTTTATATAGTCAGAGTTATATGCAGGTCCACATCAGCCTTTGGCTGCCTGAACTCCAACCTGCTTCAACAAAAAAAGTTGATTGATTGAGAGTAGATAAAATGCAGGTAAATGATCCAACTTGAGAGAGCTTGCATCTATAATACACCCTATACATTATATCCAAATATAACGGTAAGTTTAAACAAGGTTGTTGCAGACTTAACAGAAATATAGACACAGTACAAAGCTGCCGCCATTAGGAAATGAAACCAGTATAGATGTGGATGTCTTGGAAACAAGTAGTGTAGGCTCTGGGATGAGGTATGGGCGAAGACTGGGCCGTACACCAGATGATGCAAGCACCAATGAGGAAAGGTAAGTAAAGCAACAACAATATTTTCATATTTCTTGTTTTCTACTGTACTTGAAACTGTCAAATGAGGAAATTTTAAATTTAGCTATTTTGCCTTAGAACTTATTTTAAAAACCTTCTATTAAGGATCATTCTTGACATGTAGTTTGTTGAAAGAAATGCATCATTCTTCACATTCTGTAAACCTAATATTCAACAGAATATGTTTATCTGAGACAATTTCTCATATTGCCAATAAAATGATAGGAACCATTTCTTTAATGTTGTAGAATGGACATAATTATCAAGAGGAAAAGAAGAAAGAGGAAGAGAGGTTGGTCATGTTAATTTTATGTTCTCTGTTCAGTGTTTACAACTTGTAAAATCTTTTTTACAGTTTGAATTGACATTCCCATAAGAATCGAATGGTCCAGGTTCAGTTTTCGAATGTTATATTTCCAATTGTTTTTACTAGGTAAACTTCCAAAGAATTATAATCCTGAAGTGGACCCTGACCCTGAACGTTGGTTACCCAGGAGAGAAAGATCTTACTACAAGGGCAAGAGACAAAAAAAGACTGCAGTTGGTAAGAAGTGTTATTAGTCCTTTGTACATGAGATTATACCCTGTAAGAAAAGAACACAGAAGGAGAGATCTGAAAAGAGATCACTGAGATCCTTAGCCTATTGGAAATTTCTATAGAGGAGAGGGGAGGTGTGCATATTTTTCTTTGCCCTCATGATGCAGGTACTACCCTTAATAACAGAAAGACTTATTCATGAATAATTTCTCCTAGGTAAAGGCACCCAAGGATCTGCATCAGCTGGGACTGAATCGTAAGTAATAGTAGTAGTGTGTTGTATGGTGATTATCCATGAATAGGTGGACACAACGGCCCACTCTTGAGTAAAGAGACTAATGCTAGGGTATAGCTTTTAAAACTTGATACATGTAACTCTACTTTAATGTTGTTTACAGACCCAAGTCACCTGGAAGTCCTAAGCAATCCTCACCTCCAGGATCACCAGGGGGAAGTGCTTCGGTTCCCTCGAATGTTGTTCCCCCAAGACAACAACAACCACAAGCAGCAAAGAAAAAAACGACCAAAAAAGAAAAAGGGTGGCTGGTAAATAGAACTTGCTTTACCTAGAACTTTGACTAGAACCAAGATATACTGTCTACAATACCTATAGGAAATGAAACATGTATTGGTAATATTAATAGTAATAAGGATGAAATAAAAAAATATTAAAACCAATATTCTTTAAACATTTTATTTAAATTTGGGAAGGTTTTTTTGGCTGAATTTGACATGATAATCTCAAATATATTAAATTATAACGATGACAGTTTTCAAATAATTCTTTTCTTCATTCTTTAAATACTTTGGTGACATTTAGTTCTTCTTTACTATTTGTCCTTTAGCAAGAGCTATTTCTTCTCCTGTATATGCTCGTAGCCGATACTCTAAAGCTTTTTTTTCATCCAGTTCCTTCTGAAAATTTTGAGCCTATGAAAACAAAAAAAAATTTTTTTGAACAAAATTAGGTATTTTTTAAATCTATTATTTTAGTATCTTGTAACTCTCTTCTCAAAGACTTTTATATCCCCCTTCCATTACCATGCCTAAAACTTCACTAACTCTTCCAGACCAAAAATGCTCCTCCCTCCCCCCCCCCCCCCCCCAAAAATGCTTCCCAAAAAAATAATTAATTCATGGGTGGATAAGTGTATTCTCCGGCAATGATGATAAGCTCTGCTGCTATGAATTATTATCAATACTTCAAGTTTTTTATGTTTATGCAAGAACATTTAATTCACTATCGGATAATGGTGACAATAGTTACCAGTTCAAGATTTCGTCTTGCTGAAGCAAGTTGATCTGCAATGTCTTCATATGTTTTAGTACGGTGTTGCTGTATCTTTTCCATGTGTACTTTTATTCTACCCTCCAGCTTATTATCATTCAAGGCTCTGTTGATTAATCAAAATGCATTATTACAAAAATATGTAATACACTGGACCTGAACATGTCAGTCCATTGCTCCCTTTTAGTTAGTTCCCTTAAGAATTACTTTCTAACTTACGTTCTTAATGCATCTTTGTCTTTATCGTCCAGTATCTCTTTCAGCTTTGCTACATATTTTGACTACAATAGAGAAAAAATGAATATATTTTAGAGTTGATTTTGTGGCACCTATTGCATAGAACCAAAAGATTCATAATGTTCATAAGGAATGCAGATGGAGGCTATGATGATTTTAGTTTTTTTCCCACACAGGTTTTGGAAGCCCCCCCTCCCGCCAAATGTCGTGTATCATTTTCCTGGCCCCCCTCATAACATATCCCAAAGAAAAAGGTAAAATACCATAACCCACTATCAGGATTTTTCAATAGCCTCCCCCCTTAAAACTTAACATGGGAAAACATGCCCCCCCCCCCCCAAATATCATCATAGCACTACCCCTCCACAGAAATAATTATGAGCACTCCCTAATTTGATACAGTTTATAGCAAAATTACATTTTGATAGAGTCACTTACGTTTGGCTTTTCTTCTTTCATGTTATTTTCTGTACCATAAGGTGCATTAACATCAACTAATTAAAAAACAAAAAAAAGACATTCTTTAGTGCACACAGATCCCGGGGGGGGGGGGGGGGTACTCCGCCAGGATCTGGGTAGGGGTGTTCCGCTGGGATTCTGAAAGGGGTACCCTGTTTATGACAAAAAAAACTCAAATTTGTAGACCCTGTTTATGACAAAAGATATAATTTATTGCACTGAGTTCCTGTTTCAATTATCATACCAGCTCTCGTATTGTTTTTTTACGACCATTATAACCAGTTTCGGTCAATACGAAAGTAGAAACCCTGAATATGACAGGAAACTCAGGAAGAACTTGGAACTTGAGTGAAATTGCATACCCTGTTTATGACAAGAAGCTTGAGAAACCATACCCTGTTCAGCGGATCATCCCTGTATAGTCCATATACGGGAGTACCCCCCCCCCCCCCCCCCCGGGACACAGATAGCCTTGAGAATACAGCCGGCTCACATAGAACACCAGTTTAAACATAAACTAATAAAATGAAAACAACATTCTTTAGTGCATATACAAGTAGACTTGCAAATACAGCCAGCTCACATTGGACACCAGTATTACAACACCCGAGAGAGACGACATCTTTCTTGGGGATTGTAAACTGCAGCGTATGATGTAAGGAAGATGTATTCTCAAGGTATAGCGTGCAATCAAACATGAAGAATATAGTTTCAACAATAATAAAACTTCAGCTTTTGGAATGTTTGAGGGATATCGCTTGGAAGGCTTTACCTTTTGGTGGATTCTTTAATGTAGCTAACTGTTGTTTTTGCTGTTTTATTCTTCTTGTCTTGTCACGCCAATCACTCAGTGCCTTCTTATCTCTAAGATTGCAAACAAAATATACCACCATATTTCAGAAATAGATAAAGTATATTCTTAGTCTTGTATGCAGATGTCCTGAAGGTCGTCACACAACACTTCTCTTCTTGTAGGGAGTGCAGAATTACATGACATCTCAAAGGATGTCTGTATAAAAGATTAAGTATAGTTGCCTTATATTTAGAAACTTCTAGTTAAGTCACTAGGGCTGACATCACATGGGTTACTGATATTCAAAAAGACTTACTTTAATTTTTGTAAAACAGAGTCTTCTTTTTCATTCAGAATAGCAGTGATGGCCATCTGTTGATGCTCAGCAATTTTTGCTTCATAATCTGGAAATCTTGGTGATGCACTTGCATTGTACCTTGTTCTATATAATTTTAAATTTTAAAAAATCCAGTCATCAGATGGATTGTAGCAAAATATACTCACAGGAATAGTGATCAATAGCATATATAGGTCTTTATAACATACCGGTCAAATGCTGGACTTTGTTTCTTTTGCATCGTTGGACGTGAAAGTCTTCTTGGGCCATTTGCAGGACTATTTGACATTTCTTCGATGTTTCTTTCCTTGCTCCAAGAGTGACGCCTTTCACGCTCAGCAGAATGCTGATAAGCTCTTTGCCTATCATACTGCATGCGTATTTGGTCTGGCCTAGAAGGAGGACGATGAAATGACACCGGGGTGTGTGTTGGTCTGAGATCTGGATCAGCTGTTTCAGTGCTTGTTTTTCTTCTTGGTAGTGACCAAGATGAATGCTCTTTAGCTAAACAAGCATATATCATTTTGTTATGGGATTTGACTTAATCCATACTGTTTTATGTTGTAATCAATGTACACATGAGAAAATATCAATAAGTCTGTACTTTTCTGGGAGCTTTATTGGTTACTCTAGAAGTCAATACTTACCACTGAGTTGTTTATTTTTGATGGGTGAGGGAGAAGGCTAAGTGCACATGGAAAATGCAGGATATTATTAGCTAAATAACTACACATTCTGCCTTCTATAATATTAATTATTTATTGGTGCTCAGTGCTCATAAAAATACAATGAAATTATAATATGTTTATATGCCCTATCTACAATATCAATAAAAATATCTATATAAATTTTTCAATCATACTGTATCAATATCCAACGATTTCTAAAGATATTACAGTATTTGTCTTATGCTCATAAATAAAGTCTGTTGAATGCTAAAAAATACTTTTTAAAAATATTAATTTGCAGCAACTAATATCCATTTTTACAGAGTAGATCTAGAAAGACTGTAAAAAGCACATCTTATAGAGTAGGTGGTCTGGAAGTCATGCATGCATGTTATAGTGATGGAATTCTTTGGAATTCGTTTATCACTGTGAATACAATTCTCTTGTAAACTTCATTCGCCATCAATGATTTTTCTCACTTTGTTCCTAGTGATAGGACTCATCCTGCCATCACTAGATAATTTGAATTTACACAGCACGCTAGCCTCAGGAACTTTTCTCAGATAGGGGCTTGTCCTACTCATCATAGGTCGCCAGCACCCATCATATATCCCTGTGTAGTAGTGGACTGTCAATAATCCAAGTCTGTCAGCTGTGGAGGTTATCTTGCCCAAGCATGGCTGCCCCTTTATGTAGAGCTTGTCAGGCACTTGGATTGCTATGAAATCACCTTCGTTTAGCTTTAACGAGAACGGAGCATGTATTGCACTTTCTATTTCACCAGGATGAATTTTTTTGCTTGTCTCTTGATAGTTTTGTGGCATGGCAATTCTCTCATCCACATTCATGTCACTGGTTTTCAAAGTGATTTCTTTTATCGTATTGTCTCTATCACTGCTGTTTTGTGTCTCAATAAATGGATTGTCTGGCTTGCGATGAGATGGCTTATGATTTACAGCTTGAGTATCATGGCTCAATGCTAAATGATGTGGCTTGCTATCTTTTGTTTTGAAATTCTGTTCAGTATTCTTAGTGGGGCTTTGTCCTCTTGACTTTCTTCTCTTAGCATGCTTAGCATGTACACTTGGTTTTGCACCATGCTCAGCTTTTCGTTCTGATTTCTGTGACTCTAAGCTTTGCCTGATGCTAGAGTCACTATGTTTTTTACTCCTTGCACCACTGAAATTGTCCTTTCTTTTTCTTTCTTCCAGTGATGCAAATAATTCTTTCTGTGGTGAATTTCCTCTTGGTATCTCCTTCCTCTGTCTCTTAGGAGATTTTAAACTAACCTCTGGTTCACTAACTTGAAAATTATTTTTAGTTGTATTGGGCTCAAATTGCTTGGATTTTAGTCCTCTCAGTACATTCTCGTTTTCGTGGAAAGTTCTATTCCGTGATCTTTCTGCTGCTGCCTGGAATATCGGTGGCAGTTTGACCCTTTCAACCTTCACCCCTTCATCTTTAACCAGCTCTTTTTCTTCATCAGGGACAATGGCAACTAAAAAAGCAAAAAGGAGATGGATATCAGCACTTCTTTTCTTTTATTCAGTTTGAATTTTTCACTTTCCCTCTTGTTCACAAAGATGGAAATCCAAAAAAATACTTTTCCAAAACATTAAGTAAATAATATAAAAATCTAAAATTTCAAACAGGGGTTTTTAATTTTCTTTTATTAAAAAAATCTGATATCCATAACTCCAGTAAATGCTTTTATAGTTACCTGAAGGTATAAAATGTTTATTTACTCAAGTAAATCCCCTGATATATATAATAAAATGCTTTCTTATTCCTTGCGTGCTACTTACTTTGATAATCTCTGCTGCCATAGCCCAAATCTTCTTCACTTGAGGACTGCGACACTTCTTTCACTGTAACAAAAATAAATAAGTACATGAATGAATAAAGGTTTCTGTTATGGTGTATATTATAGATTCCTAGGCTAATTACAGTTTAATAGCCTTGTACATAATGGAATGAAAGTATCAGAATTTAAAATACAGTTAAATTACAGTTTAATAGCCTTGTACATAATGGAATGGAAGTATCAGAATTTAAAATAAAGTAAAACTCATGCACACTATTCCTGTAGCACAGTGTTCTTGGTATACAGCATAGTACAATTATAATAAAAATGATAGATATGCATAAAGCAACTTACAGAAACTTTCCTGGCCATTAAGACCCATTTTTTCTGCATACTTTTCTCTGAGAAACTTTAATACCTCCTAAATAAAACATTTCAAAAAGATAATATTAATCATATTATAAAATTGACAAGAAAAAATCTAGTAGTCGGTGTTGAAAATAACCAGATATTGTAATAACAATTTTATAATATAATATATTTTATTGATAAGTAAGGATTTTGAGATTAATTCTTGGTTTGCAATCAATCCCAAGAGAGCATAATAACAAAAGGGATGTCCACCATGTTGGAAGATATAACAAAAGAATTAATTGAAAAATCTTTTGTCGAATTCTTCCAACACGGCAGCTATGACGTCTATTGCAAACGAAGAATAATAATAAGAATAATCATAATAAGAAACAATACAGACAGTAATTCACAACGATTAAAGGTCATATGATGAGGTCAGCATGACCTCGAAACGTTGTGAATTACTGTCTGTATTGTTTCTTATATTATTAATATATTTGATATATTTATAATAACTGATAGTACCTGTGTTCCTCTCTCTAGAACTTGCGAGGGAGGCATCTCCAAGGGATTCGATGTCAGATTTAAGCCACTTAAACATTTAGCAAACCCTGTGACAAAAAGAGGATTAAATGTTATTAAATATATAGCTTGCTTGATTAAAACAATATAATAACAAAAATAATTTTCACTTCATAAATTTACATTAAAAAGTTTACGCGAGGTAAAATGGACACTACACAAAAGAAAGTAAAACTTGTTTGACAAACATAGTTATTTATATTACCTAGCTCTAGAGGAAGTTCTTTAATTTCGTTTCCTTCAAGAAGAAGATTCCTTAGACATCTTTTGACAAGAAGAAGAAAAAATAATTCAAGATTCAGTGATATTATTTTTCATCTACATGTATGGCATAGTATGGCTGAAAAATATGGCTGCCTGATCAAAGCATAAAAAATGTAAGAACAATTCTTGCTCACAATGAATTTTAGAATACCTGTGTGATCCTACTGAAGTTGGTATTTCACTGATACGATTATTTCTCACGTCCAACCATTTTAGATTAGGTAGATTCTCAAAGAATCCTTCAGGAAAAGCCGTTATTTTGTTTCCCTCCAAATACAGAAACTACAGAGATAAAAATAAGGTTAACGGACTGTTTTGTTTTATGAATCTTTTGAAGATAAGAATCTTTTTCAATACTAGTTGCTCATAGAGGATAGTTTAAAAACAATAATTTTCTATAACAAAGAAAAAGCTTCAAAATGAGCGCCATAATTTCGACCGATAACAACGAAATTTTAATCCTAAAATAGCTCACGATTATAAGTCACTTACCTCCAATTGCGGTAAGTCTAGAATCTCAGATGGTATTTCTGTAAGATTTTTACTTCCTAAGTCAATTGTAGTGTTTCCTAAAGCTATAGCTGTCTTTATAAGCTGCTCAACGCGTTTTAGACCGCTTTCTTCGCCGACCGCCATCTTGTTATGATGCTGCTTCCCCTTTGACATGTTGTCATAGTAACAAATAACAAAGTTTTTCCGATGATCAATCGATAAATAATCGGAAAATGACGATCGCGTCAGTCTCGTCAGTTTACGTCTCGGTTCGACTCGGAGATGTCTCGGAAGACAATGAGATAATGGGGTAATTTAGTCCAATTTAAAATATAAATAGCAGCAAAATTATACATTTTGTTAATTCAGATGTGTTTTATTAATCAAAGAGTAAAATAAACTATATGATCTTTAGTGGTTTTTTTTTCCATTTTTTTTTTCCATTTTCTCTCCCCCATCCACTGCATTCCACCTCAAACTTCATTGTGGAGAAGACTTCTGAATACTACCCTATCAATATTCAATGTCTAACATCATTTTCCTACACTTCCATCTACTTAAATATATTAGGTTAATTAAAAATACTAAACCCATGCATAAATTATCCCCAGCCCCAATCATAAAAATATATTATTTCATAACGTTATAGTTACGTACAACAAGATTCAAGTACGTTCCCTGCTGACAGAGTCTTACAGGTGATATTAAAAAAAACTATTGTTTTTTTCTAGCATAAATAAGTCCCCACTTTTGGTCCCCATCTTGACACCTGACAAGCTTATCCTTCCAGCCTTTAATGAGAGCATCATAATCTTCCTGTGTGAAGTCCTAGTAAAAGACAGAAACCTAAATTTATTGACAATTTATTACAAGTTTGATAAACTGGAGCAACTTACTTTGAGAAATTCTTCTTTATTTCCCTCTACTCTTTTTACTTCTTTTTGAAGCATATTAGTGAATTGCTGTGTTCTGTCTTCAGCTTTTACTTCAATAAAACCAACATTTTCAATCATCTATTTTTAAAAACAAAACATAATTGACCATATATATTGTTTGAAAATACTTATTGGGTCATGCATGTCATTTCATACTCTGCGAAACCTGGATACCTCAATATTAAACCAGGCTTAGATGCATGATTATATATGAACAAACATTATTCTCTCACTGTGAGGTATTAACAGCACAATTAGTGATATAATTGACCTATAACATTATGATGTCACAGCTTGTTTACATGGCCAAGAATGATAGGAATTTAGGCAAAATTTTCTTTTGTTTGGGATATTTAGTACAACATTTATCTGTTATCACCTTTCCCTGTCTAATAATTATTAACCATTTTTTATTGTGATTTAATTCGTTTTGATGCTATTTTGCCCCCTCTGGCGACCATGATCCATAGCGTTAAAACAATAGATTGCTTTGATGTGAAGTCATAGTGTTATAGGGCAATTAAAGGCCGGGTTTTACAGGAACATAAGCTAACTTAATAGTTCTTTCCTGAATTCACTTGAGTGACCCAAAAATCTATGGTTCCAAGTCAAGCTAAAACTTTATAAGATACAGTAAATCGATGTAATAACATATCAAGTTTAACCTTGACTTGAAACCATTGTTTCTTGGCTATTCAAGTGATTTCTAAAAAGAACAATTATGTGTGTGTGTTACTTATTCTTTTTAACCAACCTTTATGTAACTTTAACAGAAATTTCTCTAATGTATCTTTGTGGGCAAAAATGCCATTACTTACTTGGACCCCTGCCTGGATTAATTAAGCCTAAATAGAAGTTTCTAGTACCACTTTTTATTACAATGTTTTTCATTATACCTTTCCATAACTTGGAACAGTTAGTAAGTGATAGTGTCTTTGTTTGACGTAAGCTTTGAACCTGTCTGAATGCTCTCCTTCACCACAACAATAGTCAGAAATCAACAGCTGCCCACCAGGTTTTAACCATTTCTGATGTCAGAGAAATAATAGGTCAAAAAACTGAAATAGAAGTATAGTGAGAAAAATGCTGAACAATGATAAACATTATTTTATGCATGATTCTTTAAAGGCATAGCTTTCATTAGTTTTTCTTTATATCCTTGTAAGCCTCATTAGTCTTAATACTGAGAAAAAAAGAAATGAAGAGTCTTACCAGAAAATTAGCAAAAAGTTTCTCTTTCTCTGCAATGTGCAAGATAGTGTCTCTACTGTAGATTACATCAAATGATGCTGGCTCATAAGTCGCTGTAGTTATATCAGCTATTAAAAACTCTACCTGATGATCAAGAAGGAGGCAAAAGATCATTTCTGTACCAGATTAGATATAAATGACAAAAAGCTTTAACACCCTTGTTGGTGGTGGTGGAGGTGGGGAGGAGAGGGGGTGCAATTTCTGTGCTTTCTTAAAAAGATGAAGACATAATATAGTAGATCTATATCTAGTATTTTCCTTTAAAAAAAAAACATTTCCTGTAGGGAGAGGCTCCAAGACTAAACCTAGAATATTATCCTGACATATATAGCCAGTCCTTGGTAATAGGGAGGGGATTTTACTCTCTTACTAGTAAGTCTCCATCCCTATCCCATTAGGCTGACTACACAGGCTACTATTAAGGTTCAGGATGGTAACAATAAAACAATTCTAACCTTTTCACAGTCCATTTCTACTGCACGTTGTTTTCCAATGTCAATCATATTAGTTGACAGATCAACACCAAGGACATCAACACCAAAATTCTTGCAACAAAAAAAGAAATAAACTGCAACAAATTATAAATTAATAGAGTAGACAATATTTATTAGCGGTACCTTAATCATGAAAAAAGCACTTCCTCCAATTCCACAACCAACATCAAGGACCTTTTGACCTGGCTTTAAGTTTAGCATCATGACAAACTCCTTTGAAATTTAAACAAAAGGAAATATTATAGGAGGTGCTTGTCCTGGCCTTGGAGATAGCTAGGTACTATTCGCACTTCTTTTAAAAACATGGCATTATTATAGACTTCATTTCATGCAGCCCCCTAGCCGGTGTTTACGCAGGCCACGTCCCCCATACAAAGGTCCTAACCCATCAGCTTCCCTACCCCACCCCCATCAATATCATTATATAGTACCTCTGTAGTTTCTGCTCCACCAGTACTTACGAAACCACGACCAAATAGCTTTTCGTATCGCAATATTCCATTGCTTGAGTACTGATTTTCGTCAAGGAATTTTTGAAAATCTTTCTCTTCTTGTTTGGTCATGTTGGTTTGTGTTGATTGTACCCCAAAGACGTCCCAAACTCTTTCAATTTACACTTTGATTTTGAAATTTAAAATATAGCGTCCTGCTAAGCTTTTTTTTTAGCAGAATAAGTTATTTAACAATTGTAGCTTTGAACCAAAAAGCTTTAAAATTCGCAAACTTAACTTTCCCCAAACTCGTGATTTGTTATTCACTTCTCTTGTTGCACCACAGGTAACCCAATCTTAACATTGCACATATAAATACAGCGAGTGACAAATTACAACGCTCAGTCTAAAATACAATCTCTTTAGCCTGCATAGCTAGTGATTTAACCCTTTTAGCATGACGATATATTTTTTTACCTTCAATTCCTTGACGGGACTTTTCAATGTAAAGTCTGGGTTGCCTGTGCTGTTTGGATATGCGGGCTCAATCAAGTCAGCAGTTTCACGCGTTAAAAGTTTTTTTTTTAGATTGCACGTTCGATAATTTCTTTTGTTGTGAAGCGATAATTTTTATTTATTTCGTGATCGCTCAATGATAGTTTTCTGTTCGTCACGTTCCATTGGACCATCTTCCTTCTGTCACGAAACGCATTTTTCAGATAAGTTTAACAAAACTTTCCATCAATTTTTGTATTCCTTATCTTCACCATGTCAACCATTCAATATATTTCTAGTAGCAACGCACAGCGTACTCTTCTGGGACTTCACGCCATGTACGAACTACAAGAGCTCTGTGATGTGATTCTAGAAACAGAGGATGGTTTCTCTGTGTCGGTACATCGTAATGTTTTGGCCGCGTTGAGTCCGTATTTCAGAGCGATGTTTACTGGTCGTTTAGCTGAGAGTTCAAAAGAGAAGATCAAACTAAGAGACATAGAGGGCGAGTCACTACAAGGGATCATCAAATTTATGTACACTTCTTCAGTGTCCATTAATGATGACAGCGTGGAGAGCTTGTTGAAAGCAGCGCGTGTCTTCCAGTTGATCGAGATCGTCAATGTATGTTGTGAATTCCTAAAAGAACAGTTACATCCCTCGAACTGTTTGGGTATCGCAGCCCTTGCTGATAGATTTTCCTGCGAAGAACTTCTTGATGAAGCAAACAAGTTCACTGTTAAAAACTTTAACGAAGTCGTCAAGTTTGATGAGTTTAAACAATTAAGATTAGAAGAAGTAAAGACTCTTCTTTTAGATGAGAATATTTCCGTGCGCTCTGAAGAAGACGTCTATCAAGCTGCAATTGATTGGCTTTCTCTGACGTCAGAGCCCAGGAGTATGTACACTGCTGAAGTGTTAGGGTGTGTGCGTCTACCAATACTGTCACCTGAATATTTAACCACAAATGTCATAAATAATAAGCTTCTCGAAGGTAATGACGAGTGCCAGCTCATGGTTAAGGAGGCAGTTGAGTATGCCTTATCACCATCATCCGAAAAACGCAAACATGGTTATGTAACTAGGATGCAACCTCGCATGCCAACAGGTTTTGCTGATGTGTTGGTTGCGATAGGAGGTCTGTTTTCAGGTGAAGCAGTATCCTCTACTGAGAGGTACAATCTTTACACAGATGAATGGTTTACATTCCCAGCTATGAGGACCTCAAGATATGGTTTTGCTGTAACTCAAGTTAGAGGCCGTATCTACTGTCTTGGTGGCTACCATAATGGCCAGTTTCTAAATACAGTAGAAGCATACAATCCTGAAGACGACTCTTGGGCCTTGCAAAAACCCATGTTTACCAAAAGAAAGTACTTTGGAGCAGCTTGTTTATGTGGGAAGATTTATGCTGTTGGAGGGTCAAATGGACAAGAGCGTTTGAAAACAGTTGAATGCTATGATCCGTTCTCTGACCAGTGGACATTTGTTGCACCCATGTTAACACCTCGAATGTACCATGGTGTGGTTGCTCTTGGAGGTCTGCTGTATGCTGTTGGAGGGCACAGTGGAGCTAACAGACTAAGTTCTATGGAGTGTTATGATCCACAAACAGATGTCTGGACACCAGTTTCTTCAATGGGTAAGTATGATGTTCAGCCTTTCATGCAAAGATCAAAAGGTCTTGGGCTTCCTATGGACAAAAAATTGAGAGCACATCTCTTATCTTTTCCGAGTACTGTGTGGACATTTACAGCGCAATATGTGTTCATGATATACATATAATGACCTTACTTGAACCTATAAGTTGATGTTTTAGGGATATTAATCATTTTGCAAAAATGCCTTTTCTCACAATTCATTTAGCACAAGTTCTTTTGCACAAGTACAATAAAATTAATAAAGTTGGTATTACCATTTGACAAACTGAATAAAAAACCTTCTCATCCAAAAATGCTCAGACAAGGCAATCTCTACTGAATCTAAAGGGGAGTAATTCAGAATCCCATTTTTCCATCCAGTTAATAAAATTACTTTTTCCCCAAGGCAATATTAAATATAAGCAAATCCAATATTTCACCTTCTCAAACCCTCTCTTTATGCCACACTTACACCACCTCTAAATGACTACCTTTTTGTTACAGACAAGCCAAGGTCAGTTGCAGGAGTCGCAGCTTTAAATGGAGTGCTATATGTCATAGGAGGGTTTGATGGTTATAATTACCTCAAAGATGTTGAGTGCTACAATCCTCAGACTGACACATGGACAGTCTTGCCATCACTCAACAGACCGAGGTCTGCGGCATCTGTTACAGTCATGAAGGACAGGCTCTTTGTATTGGGTGGATTCAATGGCCAATTTCTTGACAGCATGGAAATATTTGATCCAAGAATCAATGAATGGAATTTTGCTTCGAGCATGTCTATACCTAGAGTCCATTTTGGAGTCACAGTTATTTAACTGTTATTCGAATTTAGTCAAATAAAAATTGTTATTAATATTTTTTTCTGCTCCAGAATTCTAGCAAATAATGTTAGTGGAAGGAAATCAAATAGGAGCAAGGTTGGATCCAGGGGGTGCATTGGGTGGCTAGCTATTGAAAAATAATAAGAATAACGACCTAAAAAGGAAGCTGGTGATGCATTTCTAGGAAACAGTCACCCCCTTCGAATCTTTCTGTTTTTTATTTATCTTTAAGTATTTTATTCTCCACCTGCTAAGGACATTAGGGTGTTGATTGGTCCACGTAAGTCCTCAGGCAAAGTTTTCGATGGACCTCCCAGCTCAACACCATTAAATGCATTATATTCTCAATTTTCTTATATATATATATATAACTAGGTGTTTAAAAATATGCTGAGGAAAAATATTTTTTGCTGTTATTTTTTATCTTTTTATTGAAATGTGTTTACAAGTATCAGAAGGCATATACATTCAACTCTTTTGCTGTTTACTTTTACGTTTATATAATAGGTTCTTGAGTGAGCAAAGGAGTGAAAAAAGAGTGTTTTGAAGAAAAATAAATATGACAAATAGCAACAAATTTTAAAATCCTAGTCTCCAGAAGCTCTCTCGATCCAGTGCTTTTCAGTCTTGGTTTAACATAGGTTTTGAGAAGCACTGAAGCAAGGGAGCATCTGGGACCCAAGGTACAATAGAGGTTTTGCACCATCATGTGCTGGTGCCCATAATATAGCTTGGACTGCCTGTGGTTTGATGGCAGAACAATAGAATCCCTTTGCTCTTGGGAATTGAATTCTTTCTCATGTAAAACGATTGTATTGTTCCTGCCATCTAACATGGCTGCCATCATGTGGTGGTGCAAAACCTCTATTAATTTTAATGTAAAAGAGAAAAATTCCAAAATCAATGGATATTGGTTCAATTGTTAGGAATTCCAATCTAATAGTCAATATACATGACCAAAAAGTTTATTCCACTAAGATAAATCAAAATTGAATATCCTTAAATCCCTCCAGGGCCTAATGGACAACCCGTACTCCTCTTTGGGAGTATGTTTATTTAGGAATAAATATTTGTTCATTGAAACTCAATGTTAGTCGAGTGCTTTAACTTTAAAAATAAGTCTATTTCTGTAAGCCTAATATATAATACGTCTATTTCTGTAAGTCTAATATATTAAAAATAATTGTTTTAACTAATCCTTAGAATATCTTATTTTTGAGACCTTTTTTGAAAATGTTTTTGCTTACCTATGAATAAACACGGCTAAAAGCAGTATTTTTCCGCCATTAAAAAAAGCCGGCGTCATGTTTCAAGTTTTAATTTTGCAAAATTTAGCAAAGTAAACAAAAATTACTATATGAATCCAAAAAGGTCGCAATATTGTAGCCAAGAGGCTACGCCCTTGCGAAGGTTGCAACGGTCCAGATGTGAGCCACATATTGATTTGAAACGTCATGTTTTTACACGCGTGGAAACCGTAGTCTCTTGTATCATTTGATAAATTCGTTTGATGTATCGTTCCCTCCTTTACCACGAGTTTTTTCCCGCCAGCCAGTCGGCCTGCGTAAAAATTCGGCGTATGACTATGTAAATAATCAAAGCAGTGGTAGTGCGCGTGGAGCAAACCTCACAAAAAGGGCCCCTTGCGGCAAGTGACGGCTGCAAAGTATATATAAAAACACTTTCCTACCTCCTACCCTGCTGTTTCTCTGAAAACTAGTGCTTTTTGAGGTCGTCGATTGCAATTGTAAAGGTGGCGGTAGACTGCGGTAGCTGAAGGACCGCAGCACACCCCAAAAAGTGTCATCAGCTGCCCCCTCTGCGATGTCCCCTCTTTTTGAGTGGACGGCGTGAATCTCAAATCCCCTCCCCACCCACCCCCCTTAGTTCTATACGCCAACAGCCTTAGACTCCGTAAAGACTCTACACGACCTTGTGAGCCAAGAAACTCCCTTCAACACATTAGATTTTATAGGCTTTGACGTCAGATGAACTGGACGTGCGTGATATAATAATAAGGATCGCACATTCATTCGCAGTAATCAGATTTTCTCTTAAACCAGGAAATGCTCAACTCAAAGGTAAATATTCCGTTGACGTTCCATTTAAGAAGCCTAATTCAACAGACAAAACCTGATTAGCTTAAATACACCCCTCTCTTCCTACAATCATCCTCCTATCAACAACACATACAAATGCCCATTACTGTTGTCAGTCTTGTGGCTCGCGATAAGTGAACACCATTCTTGGGAGTTTATCTATCAGTAGGATGAACGAAAAATAGCCAGAAAAATTAAATTAAACGAGGGGAACTAGAAGTGCCTCTTAGACCAAAATTCGATAATCGAAAATTTAAGAAGATTTATTCTGAGTTTAGTTGAAGGTTATTTCCTTATCTCAGCTTGTGTTAGCCGTGCGGGCTGATAGTTATCTTAATAATCCTTTGAAAAGCAGTTTACGAGGATTCTGGGGACAGCGAGACCTAAGGCCAGAAAGATAAGCGTTATAGGCTGTATGCTATGTGCTATGCTGAGCTAGTTAATTAAAACAAATGAATAAAACGTCTCCATAAGAGAAAGATCAATACTTTCCCTGCCACCCAAAAGTATTGCTTCTTTCTTTATTCCTTTTTCTTCTTTGTTTCAGTCTTCTTTCCTTCTTTATTGCGCCCCTGATCCACGATGTCTGACGGTTTTTGAACTATGAGTATACGTACTTACAAAATTATAAATTCGCAATCATCTTTCCGCACTTCTTAAATTAAGTCCTTAAGTCTACCTGACTATAAACCTTGTCTTTTATTTTTATTTTTCCTCTCCTTGCGTTTTTCCTTTCCTACTTCATTTCTTTTTCTTTTTTTCTTTTTTTTTTTTTTTTCTTTTATCTCAGACTCTCCGCAAGGCTTAATGAAAGCACTATTTTGGCTACAAGTATTGAAGCCTTCAGTGTATTTTAGTAAATCCATCAGTTCAAGTCGAAGTCAACAGCCCCCCGGAGAGCATGTAAGAACATCAAATGCCCCAGGGGCTGCCCGGTAGGCAGGACTACATATCTCTTACGTAGATTACTATCACATTTAAGTACAAAATCTAAGCCGAAACCCGATCATAATTACTTTTCAAAAGGCAAATTGAATTTTGAGCTTATTGGAAATTCTATATAAAATTCAAAAACAATTTAGATTTTTAGGTACACTTTCTTGTTATTTAAAAAGTATTGCAGCCCGGAAAAGGGAGGCGATCCATATTGTCGGTAAAGAATCATTAGGTTTCAGTCATCATTGATGCGAGTGAGGTGAATAGTATTTCGAAGTGACTTGCATCGATGTCATGAACGATTTCGTTCAAGGTAAGAGAATTTTTGGAGGGAAGATGAATAGCGCCCTTTACAGTTCCCTGCGCCATCTTGAAAGGTAGCCGTGCATGCCATTGCATCGAATTGAGAAGAACAGTGAACTTACAATGATAGAGACGTGAATAATTTTTCAAGGTGTTAAGAAAGTCTCTATCATTGCAACCACCGTTTGTCTCTCGTTTCGATGCAAAGGTACGATTACCTTTCAAGATGGCGCAGGGAACTGTGAAAGGAACTTTTGATAGCAGAGTGAATTACCACATTGCAGTTTTTTAAATGATGAATTTTCAGCTTTGTGAAAATAGCAGTTCGCCCAGTGGTATGATTGGTAAATACTGACTTTAGTTTGGGGCAGCAATTGGAAAAAAATGGAGGGAGGGAAAGGAACGGAAGAGAAGGGAACTGAAGAAAAGGAAAGAGAGCCCCTTAAAGACCTTACATTGAAATTACAGGAACTCATGAAGGAAAGGAGAAAAGGTAGGAAAGGAAAGAAAGAAAGAAAGTCCTCCATTCCCTTCCCTTCCATTCCTTCCCTCCCGTTCCTTCCCTTCCTTCCCCCCCCCTCCTCCCTTCCCTTCCCCCCCTCCCCCCCCTCCCCCTTCCTGCCCTGTCACTTCGCTCCCTTCCCTCATATACACGATTACTAACCCGTTTGCGTGTTCTGAACTTGGGTTTTTTCATCAACAAATATCCACTTATATATCTTCAGTGTTTTATGCATGCATTAGTCCATACATCACATCATTCAATATCCTGGCTTGGTTTATAACACTTGGTTATGTCATGCGATAATGAACACTCGTAGCAGAATATATCATAAGATAAACGTGCGGTACCTTTCCTTAGCAAAATATAAATCATAGAAACAGGAGTCTTAATTCTGTCCAAGAAAATTCAATGACATACTAAAATAAATTAAAAACTATATCTACCTAGGCTACTAAAAATGTTACTTAATTATGTTACAGAAATGGAAAAAGCTTTTAGAAAAATCTGTAGGAAGAAATTTAAAATATTAATAAATATTCAAACAAACAAACTGTACGAGTAATTCAAAGATCAGTTTATCATTTTAGCGAGAAAATGTAAAGTAATCCAAAGTCGTCGAGTTAAATTACCATGCAATAATCAGGAGTGATAGTACCTTATCATCAATATTCATGGTTCTGAAGAAAGACAGTTAAAATGTTCCCTACATCGATCCATCACATCGGATTAAGTTCTTTTCAGTGAAGTTTATACAGCTGAATTAACTTCATTTCAAACAAATCAGTGAAAGCGTCTGGCATTCTTCCGCGGCACCTCACTTCCACCGATAGCTGTGTTTTTTATTTAGAGCAAATTTTCTTTTTGTTTCTCATTTGCTTTCTTTCTTTACAGCCTTTATTTGAAATTAAGTGGATAGAACGCTTGCATTGTTTTTCCAATGTGCTGTACTGTCGGAAGTATTTTAATTTAGTTTTATTGAGTTTTTTAAAAACAATATTCATTCAGTCAAATTTTTATTGCCCAGAATCTTCCTTGGGTGCCTTTGATGCATTTTCTTACATTTTACTTAGCTTCGCAGCTTTGCTCTGATAAATCAAAGCTCTTACTTAATTCTAGTAATTTTTTATTATTATTATCATCTATTTACTTTACTTTACTTAATATCATTTTCTTTTTATAAATTCTGATTGCCCCAGAGATCGTCCTTGGGTCCCTTTGATACATTTTTTCTGCTTACCTAGGTTCGCAGCTTTCCTCTGATAAAATAGAAACAATTTGAGTTTTAAATTATATCCCATTTAATTTACTTAATACTATCTTTCTTTTCATAAATTTTCATTGCCCCAGAGATCGTCCTTAGGTCCCTTTGATACATTTTTCTTCTTACTTTTCTCCTCTAATAAATCATAGTCCATGTTTAATTATAGTAATAATTTGTAGTTTTTTTAAAATATCATTTATTCACTTTACTTAATATTATTTTCTTTTTATATAAATCCTCATTGCCTCAAGGACTGTCCTCTGTGTCCTCTGTTTCCGTTTTTATCCCATTTTAATGCTCACTTTATTTCTCAGTTAGTTAATCTCTCAGAAATCAAAGTCCTTACATAGGGCTTAGACTTTTGACTACCTAAGAAATAAAGTTACAAGCCAGAACCATCTTCCCTTTCAACTTTCCCCAATATCTATCGGCTCTACATTTCGTCTCGCTCTAGATTATTTTTTACAGTGAAATTATAAAACTAATTTATTCTAGCTAATAATGTAACTAATTTCCAGCGTCTACGGATTTATTTCCAGCGATTTCTAGCATTTTGTTTTTGCAGAATTTAATCATATGACATGATATGACAGCAGCCAACACAAATGAAAGACAGCCATAAGTTTTGTCTTTCAAGGCTCTCTAGATCTGGAAGAGCATTATTAATGAAGGGATTCCGATCCGTGTTTAAACAAAGTTACCATACCACCATACCATACCATCTTGCCAATCGAGGTCAGATAACACTGTCTACACTCAATTGCAAAATCATTGTCAGGCACATTCAAAACATGGAACATAGAAACTGAGTCCGAAATGGTACAAGGAAAGTTCACTTTCTTCTGTCCGCTGCAACCGATAAAAAACTTCGAAGCCGTGCAAGATGTCA
Source organism: Actinia tenebrosa (assembly GCF_029948245.1). Taxonomy (NCBI): domain Eukaryota; kingdom Metazoa; phylum Cnidaria; class Anthozoa; order Actiniaria; family Actiniidae; genus Actinia; species Actinia tenebrosa. The sequence continues at coordinate 7,844,383 of NW_028292572.1, read as the reverse complement.
AACGCAGGTCCTCTGCCGAAATACGCTTCGGAATCTCATATTTAATGCGAAGTGCAAAATGAATAAATAAAGCATTGTACTATTTTTTGGGGGTTCCTATTGATAGCCGTTGTATTATTACTGAAAGTATTCTTCCATCATTAAATAAAGGCATTAGAATACCTAACCATGTTATTTCCCAGAATACCATTCTGTTTCGAAAGCAGTCGACAATGCCGATTATCTAATTGAGTATATCATACACTATTTTACGGCTTTTTGATGCCAATTCTCGCCCTTACGAGGTCTATAAAGTAGTACAGATATCCTGGAACTCTAGCTGTCTGCTAAAAAGCAGGCAGGCGTGGTAGATAGATCAACGAGATGTGTTTGTTTTCATTAAGCTTATGCAAGACTTTTCCGGAGTCCAAAAGTGGCCGCTATTAGTTATTTCAATGACTTTGGTTTACAAAAATTAAATGAAGAAGAAATTCGACTGAGAGCTCGAAGCCGGAGAAGCTTAGGCTTTGATAAACGACCGTTGTCATGGTAACTAAAGAAGCAAGAAAAAATCTAAATGATGATTGAGGAACACAATAAGCACGCGCGCGCAAGACAGAGACTTTGAAGCATAACTTTTAGGCAGTTCAAGGGAAAGATTGATCTAATAGCTGCTTGATGTTATTCTGAAAGGCACGTCTACGTGCTATGAAACACATAAAAAAGATAAAAATTTTGCTGTATTCTCTTAAGGTAAGTTCGTTTTATTAGGATGAGAAATGTTGTCGCTAAAAGAATGTACATTTATTAGTTTTTGTAGTAACAAAGTGGTTTCATTAATAGCAAATATGTTTTTTTTACACTGCGTGTGTTTATTTAAGTTACTGCTTTGACTGCGCCATGACAGTTACGAATTTTAGGTTGTTTGTCTTAAATGCAGAAAAAGAAGAAAATTAAGAATTAAATGAACAGAAAACTATGATATGTATTTGACAAATGACCCTTTGGGTTGTATGGGATTATAAATCTTAAATTCGTAAAATAATTATGTAATTTTAATATATTTTTCACCCTCTCTCTCTCTCTCTCTCTCTCTCTCTCTCTCTCTTATTCAGAATCTGTTTCAGTTTCTGTTTGTGACTCACTCTTTCCTCTTTCTCCCACTCTCCCATCATTGAGAAAGTAATTGGTAAAGACGCGTCAAAAAACTATTGTTCTTTAAATATTCAAAGTATTCTCCAGTGATCTAGGCGTTGCCTCATTAGATACATGCTGTGTTCAACGCCAATACAAAAAACGTTTGTCTCACTAGGAAACGCGGAGTTTGTGTAGAGCTGCACGATGTTAGTATTGTAATTCTCATTTCCGCAAACAGTTCACAGAGCGATGACGGTTTTTAATCAGGTTTTAAGTCATTGACGACCGTCGTACGATTAAAGTGATGGCTATTACGAGATGCCTTACAATATTCATTTGTTCTAGAATCATAAGTAAAGGTTTCCTAGAATTTCAATTTGCACAATCATGAATTACACTAACGAACCAAGACATCTATCACAATCTAAATGTGCCAACAAAAAATTGCCCAACCAAAGTAGAAGTGACAGGAACTCAATATATAGAAGTTAGGATTATTTATTCGTTCGCGATAGCAGAATATTTGAGATCGGATGTCAGTAATGTTTGAAACGTGTGGGACTTCCATATAGTGAATGTAAACCTCATTTTATTAGGACTTCCTCATTTTTGTTTAAAAAGATTTAAACGACTTTAATCTTCTCGGTATTTCTGACATTTTTGTTCGGTAATTTAATTAAGGTTGACTAAATATGGCAAGCTTAGTTGGTTCGATTTTGATTTATCTAGGTTTTTTTTTTCTTCTTTCTTTCTCTTTTTTTTTTTTTCACTTTCCGCGCAAGATACAAGATACAAGATACTCCGAAACAAAACACGCGGATTTAGCAAAAGAAAATGTTTAGCTTGGTCAGGAAGTAGAAAGTATCAAAACAAGTTTTAGTTTTACAACAAAATCATCTTTATATATTATTTTTTAGGAAGCAAAATTAAAAACATAACATAAGCAAGTAGGCAAAGATGACGAATGATCATGCAGACGCACACTGCGCATGCGCCTATCAATATAAACAATTTTCTTGAAACACTCAACACGCAAGTATCTTTCTAGAAAAATTGTAATTAGTGACGTTGATTTAATATTCATAGTAACGTAAATAATTTCAATTCTTTATACATTATTTATATTGCTTTATTGTAATTCCATTTGCATGGTAAATTTAAGATGAAATCATAGGTGTTGGAAGTGCTCGTAATTTGACACATTCGAGAGAGCTTTGCCACGTTCTGATTGAAAATATGGTCATATTCTACAAATTGTCGATCCAAAATCTCTTGTAAATAAAGAAATGAGAACTAGTAAAAGCCTGATAATCCTAGCAACAACAGCAACACAAAAAAGGACCAAAAATAATAATTAATGATAAAATAATATTTTCAAAATCAAAAACAACGACTAAGATCAAGATAACAGATTTAACGATCTGACTATTCTTTCAGTTCAGTGCACTTCACTTAGCAACAGTTAGAGTCCCTCTTGGTCACGACAACTTTTAAATCATGTATGCTGGCACCTCTCTCCCTGCTCTGTCAGTATGGACGACAGGTTGCGAGTGTTGTTGCAACAACAACAAAAAAAAATCTTATACTCATTAATTATTCATGAGCTCTTCGACCAACCAGGGTTTTTTGTTTGTAACACGTGCAGTAGTTTGAAACCCCCATCAAATACGACCGCACCCATTTCAAAGTTCTAGTACTTTGAAATATTTCAAAGTCCTACTTCTCGGACTTTGAAATATTTCAAAGTACGCCTCGGCATTTGAAATTCCACTCGGATTTTGAAAGCCCAATAGAATACAGCAACTCGTATTTGAAACATTACGCATATTTACGCCAAGTTTGCTAATTACAGTTGATTGACATTAAGATATAGAAAAGCGAGTAAAGGTTACCTGAGATGTAGTCAGGTAGCCTAATACAAAAATAGTGAGGAAAATCGTACATGTGGCTTGGGTGTCACGATGAATTGCAAATATGATATTTCAATACCAATAATTTCAGTGACAAATAGGCTAATAAATAAACATATATTGAATATAAAAAAAAGTTAAATGAAAAGCATCATTAGTCATGATAAATCAAGCAAGTGGATTACAAATTATGTGTGTACAGTGTATATAGATGTAAATTAAAGAAAGTAATAAGCTAAAGAAAAAGAGAAAGTAAAAAAGCTTCTTCTGACTAAACTTTATCAAAAAAGCTTTTTTAAAATTTAGTTTATTTTTAAATATTTTTTTGAAGTGCTTGATTCGATATCCCCAACGATAGAATTCCAAATTATTATTAGACTCAAATTGCCAAAATTTTGGCAAGAGAAAAAGAAGAACTAGAAGTTAAACTTAATGAACTTTTGAAACTGGGCGAAAGAAATTGGATAAAGAAGCACGCATATTAACATTTTTTATGAAAATGCTGCTGTTGCTGTTGTTGTTGCTGCTGATGTTCATGTTGATTGATTTTTTCTGCTATTCTTATTGTTGTTGTCGTTATTGTCATGTGATGGTATGGACGCCTGGCTTATACGATCAATGCAATACGTACAAGCAAAATATCTCTCCCTCGGTGCAGAGCCAGACGTTTCCCCCCCTACTTTTTATATCGCTGTTCCATTAAGAATAGATCTGAATTAGACTAGTCTATTTTGGCAAATCTGGAAATCCGAAATCTAAAAGCAACCTGCGCCAAGAATAACTGAATCTAAGCAAGACTGACGCTTCGTAGTCAAACAATAATACTATTAGAACCATGCATCGAATCAATTATCACAAGTGGATACTGACAAACTACCTCAGTAATGCTGGAATCGTCATCGCTATGAAATCGTTTTCTTCCACAGACAAGCATTTTGATTATCAAACAGGTGAGGATAGACTCTCTTTGTGAAAACTTTGCAATTAAAAGAGCCAGAATATTATATATATTTCTATTTTTGGATTGCTGAATGTGACGATGAAGGACCCAAAAGTCATTTTTTTATCAAATGTTTCCGAATTCTTGATAATGTGCATTTGATTACAAGCGTTGTTTGATGTTAAAGACTAGCTAGGGCAAGGCGTAGTCGAGGTCACTTGATGTGTGTATTAATACTAGTGAAGTATGCAGAAAAAGTTTGACATGTGTGTTTGTTTTTCATTAAGAATGTGATTAAAATTTGATGGGGGAAAAACGACGCTTTCTGAAAACTGAGACACATTTTGAGTTGGAAAGTTATGTTGACGATAAAGATGCGTACAAAAATTCCCACTTTGCCACAATCTTCCAGCATTTTCTTGGCAATCACGAACGAATGTTATTGAGTGGTTTAGCAAACAAAAGGGTGCTTGGTTCGCATACGAAACAATAGCATTGCAACAATACCCATATGTTGAAAACACCAAAGGTGGTCTTGACTAACACACCTCACCTCATTTCGATTGGTTAACTCAGTCCCTACCACGGCTGCCACAGAACATCACGTATCCAAAAATGTCTAATAATAAACTCACAAACAGACCTCAAAAAACAACGCTCAATCCATTTGTAATTAGGATTTCCGAACCACCTTTCAACTGCATTGAAGATTAATGCGAAGATAAACTTTCTTAGAAATTTCAACAAATATTGAAATAAGCCGGACTGACTTGATCGATTGACAGTCGGAGCCTCGCCAATGAGCAAGCCCGGATAAGATTAAAAAAACTCTCTGAGCTTCAGAGGGGGGTAGATTATATCAAAACAAGCTAAGTACGATTTAATTGCGAGTGTGATTGTCCATCAGAAATAGGCAAAGCTCACTATCTGAAAAAAGTCAGTTGAGTTGTCTACACAAGAGAAGTTCAAATCCGCCTTGCAATGATTTGCAAATCTCTTTATGTGAGTATGAATATAATGACTTTAGAAATCTGTTTCCAGTGAGCTATCTTTGGATAGATCAACAAGGGTATAGCCTAGAATAATTGACAGAATTGAAAAGGCTTACGAACGAAGCTTTGTCCCATCTCGTATATAGTCCAATGATGTTGTCGGCTATCTGCCAGCGACCCAACTTATTTCTCAAGAAAAAAAATTAAGTCGTCTATAGCTTCATTTCAAGTCCTCAGTTGACTCAAATCTGGTACCACTCCGTCTTGCACCAATTCCTTATCTCAATGCCTCTTTTAATGATTCATATTACTCAAGAGCCTTCTCATTTGTTGGTATCATCAAACATGCTCCATGCAGATAGTCAAACGCGGTAGGTATTTTACGTCGTAGATATTCGACGCCATGGCAAACCTAGTTGTCTCCTGTTCCCCTAGAAAGTGGCACCAGAGGTTCTGCCCAAGGTTTCTGTATTACAAGAGCGCCAGTAAAAGTTTTGCATGTTTTGCTTAAAACTGTCCAAACATAAGCTCTAATTAACGTCTAATCTAAATTGGTCTTCAAGAGGGTCAAATGGAAAAGATTACCGACATCTAGGGATCCACTTGAGTCAGTTTGTGAAATATAATTGTCATTCTGATAGTCATCTCTGTTTTTTGTTTGTCACAATTGCGTATACGATATCGCTATAGCTGTATATCAAAGTATGATAGGCGTTCATATGCTATCAGCGATATTCCTTCACAATTTTTCGTAGTGCGAAGGCTAGATTGGACGTCATTATTGATTCATAGAGAACTCTTGCTTCGCTTGTTATCAGTATACTGATTCAGTTACAAAAATACACTTCACTTCAAATTGGAAAGGTAAGAATCAATTACTTAATTAAAAAATCGGCTACTTTTTAAACATTTTTTTATTACGTTGCAACGAAAGTATTGAAATAATTCATATTTCTAAAGGTTTTTAATTGCGTACGCTTGTTGATGATATCACGGAAATGAGAAAGAATGAGCTAATTCTATGGATTAACGAGAGATAATACTGCCCGAAAGCTTTAAGCCTCTTCGTACGTGCGCGATGCTTTTTCTCCGTACTCAATGTCTTACTTTGTGCCATTGCCATCTTGGAATGCCGACTGCTATCAAGAAAATTGGTAAACGTGGGATGTTTATATATTATATAATGAATAATGTTATATTTTTCGAAAGTTTCAACGGGGCAAGCCGCGCTCACAGCTGCATTAGAGACAAAATCTACATAAAAAATCTTGTAGCAAGATGAAACTCAAATGTCTCCATATGGTAAAAGCCGAGATTACTCACTTTTCACATCGCGAGCCTCAAGTCTAGTCTTTGAAGTACTGAGCATTCGACGGCCAACCCTTAGAAACTGAATTTTACTCTCGTTACAAAATGATCAAACTTCTGCTTACCGTAAACACACCTCTTAGTCTATACTAGAACAACTCAGAATTAAAATAGCCTTTTGTTAGTACCCTTCAAAAACGTAGGGTGCATAGTCTGTCTTTATATATAAGAAAAGTTTATCTATCTATAAATCAACATTTTATTTTTATGGCAATGAATTAACCCCTTATCGTACGAGCGCCAAATTAATACTACAACCTAGGCTGCTTCTGAACATATACTACAGGCCACATAAGTGTTTCCTTATATAACGAAGTTTATCTAATTATGATTTGAAATTTTATTTTTACGGCAATAAATTTACTACATGATTTCGTACGAGCTGTTGAAATGTGCATATGCTAAAGGCTACAGGTTTATCTATTTACAAATGAAGACTTTATTTGTATGGCAATAAATTTACTCTATTTCGTATGAGCGAAATATTAAGTCGCACTGTCAAAGCCTCCAATCGTGCGTACTTCTAGTTTTTTTTTTTAGTTCCTCGCGAAGAACACGTCTCCTTTAGTTGTTCCAGATTCCCCACAAAAAGATAACGACTCTATTCAATTATTTAAAAAACACTCTTGATTATTTAAAATTAATGTAACACGCTGCCTGTAATAAAAACGAACAATAGAAAAATCACCTGTAAATTGGATTTTTGTCTCAGCAAGTGTCCCGGACTCCTGACTTAAGGGTCTTAGTTCATTGTTTAAACTATTTCAAATACGAGTTTAAAAACGTATTGAGCAGATTAGCTTATATTCTAATTCCACTTTAAAGACCGCGGTCATTATATGCTCCAATTGCTTTTTAGTTTGAAAATCAAAAGGGAGTTGGCTTTTTTCCTATCAGCTTGAAGTCGGAGTATTTGACAATATCCTTTGCATCGTAGAAGCTGCAAAGGGATAGTATATAGAAAACAAAGTGTCTGGCTTACAAATAATCATATAAAGCCTCGAAGGCGCTTCGAGGTTCCTGTTTGAGTGCACTACTACACAGGAGGATATCTCGTCGTCACTGATCTAAACTTTTCTCCGAACTCTTTGGATGGGAATTTTTTATCCGTTCAATATAAAAAAATTCTGGCTTTTAGAAGTCGGTATGTTAGAGACGCTCTATAACCTTGACTTTGCGAAGTTCTGAATTTTAATTTATGAATTTTTCTTATCCACCCGCAATTGAAATTAAGGTTTTAGATTGCCTTCAGTGAAAAGCACGCATGCGCAGTGCACTCCAAAACCGTGCGGCGTTCAAAAGCCGGCGGCTTTACTACGACAAGCCCAAAGCCAACATTGATATCAAATTTTCGCTAAATTAATTACTGTTTTCGTTGGATTTACTTAGAGTTAACGATATGTTTAAACAGAAAGTAAAAACAGCAATGCATATCATTACAAACTAACAACGAGCCCAACCAGCTTTTTAGCCGGAAAGCGACAGAAAAATATCTAAAGATTTCCACGTTGGAAGTTGAATAATTTTCAGTGATTTGAAATGTGAACAAGAATTAGTCGATAGTAAATGAAATTAGCGGATTACTCGGTACGAAATGGGTCGTTATCGGCTACTCTACTCAACCCAGGAGGTCCATTACTGGTTCTATAAACGATTTTGAAACGAATGAGGTTTCGATCTTAGCAATTATATACGTACTGCTAATTGCTCAGTTAAACGTTTGAGGCCAGAAATCCAATTAGATATGAGTTTTGTGGTCTCTTGTTTTTTTCTACTTTTGGGATGCTAGCTTGACCTTAGCGTACTTAGTTTTCAGTTCAAACCGTCGTTAAGAATTCGGGCATCACATGGTAAGGGATTGGCTTGTTAAAGTCTCTTTTGAAAGAAACGGTTTTCTCTTATAAGAAATGTTTGGCTTTCATCTTACGTAACTTAGGCTAATTATTGTACTATGGTTTCACAAGTACTAGTTTTTCACGATCTTATTTTTTACTTTAGCTGGATATAATACGAGCTGAGCTCCAAATTTAGTACGTTCAATAAAAACTTAATTTTTTTATTATTGTTGTTATTATTATTATTATTATCATTATTAATATCCTTATTGTTCTTTTATTTCACAGCAAAATAAGAATATTACAACTCTTTTGCTGGTATACATTAATATTGATATTATTATTACTATTATTATTATTGTTATTATTATTATTATTATTTTGAGTGCAATCATTTTTATAATTCAAAATGAAATTATTTATCGTTAGTATAAATGAAATTATGATTCATAAGTATGTCGTTTCCTTCTGGTTTTCAAGTCTCCTTTAAGGTGAGGTATCTTTTATGATAACTGTGGCTTTTTCAATTAAGACACTTTTGTTCTCAAAGAGTTTTGACGTTAAATATGAAAATACTCACAAAGGACCAATCACAGAACAGTGTTCGGAACAACTGGAGTCCGAATCCAAATCCAAATCGATTTAACATGTTTGATAAAAAGAGCAATTCTAGTAATAAGTTTTCCAAAAATAAGTCCAATGCTTTCTTTTGGAGTCAATTACTAGGATCCTTCTTAAAAACTTCCTCGTCGATTGACAAAAGGAAAAGAAAATTACCGTAATTTCATCTTCCATTTTTATTGGTTGAAAAATAACACGTGATCAATGCTTACGTAAACACGGGGAAATTTGCAGCCGCCTAACCTCCCACTGTGAAATATTTAAATTCTACCATACATAATCTGGCTATTAAATTAACTTGACAACAATAAAATATCTCGGTGAATTGAATCGCAAAAGCCGTCTTTGATTACAATCTCTTGGTTAGATAGTAATTATCGAGATGAAGAATTCTGAATGTGGGCTTTTTTAATGAGGGGGGAATCTTTTGTCGGCAAAACCGTTAAAAACTACACTGGAGGAGTAATTTTAGCTCGATGAAAGTTGCTGTGTCAGACTTTGTATTAATGAATCGAGAAGTGCTTCCTTTAATTTGAACTTACAGGAACTAAGCATTTTGTGCTTCTTCAGTGTTCTTTAAAAGCCGATCCCTGTTGATGTATTAATGGGCTGAGGACCATACGGTAAAAGAACGATGAGTGAATTTAACAGCTTGGTATAATAGTGTAAAAAGGTAAGTCCCCTTGGAATTGTTTACAGCAAAAACAGTGGAAAGAAACAAATGAGGAACGTCAAAACCTTTGATTTCTGTCACGAGTGTTGAACGAAAATTCAAAATAGTTTCTCTTTATTATCGACAAAACTCCAGATTGACACACAGTCACTGTGAGATATTTCAGTTAATGATAATCATATAAAAGTATATTTAGATCTTTTTTTTTTCGCAAATCTTATTTAGTCATAAAAGTAAAAGTAGTTTACACTTTAAAAATCTCAAAAAACTGTATAATAAATACATGAACAAATCAGTTCGAATTCTTGAGTATAATTCTTGAACTTGTTATATAAGAACTGACGAAAAAAATACTTTTAAAAATATAGTCGTTTTTCATTTGTGAAGATTTCAAAAATGACGACTCGACTCTGGGAACACCTTGAAGAGTAACAAAAAAAAATGGATGTGCTTGACTATACAATGAATAAAATTGCTGAATTAAAAACGTATAATAAATAGATAAAACTACAAAAAAGGAAGACTATTGGCTTAACTTTCATGTGAATTTCTTAGACGACAAAATAGCAATTCGTCTAAAGATGCAGTCATAGCATTTCTCCTTGTTTTTCTTATTCAAAGATCAGTTTGTTTTCTTAAAAGATATTAAAGCCACGTAACAACTTACAGAAAACTAAAGCAATTCTTTCTAGGGTTTTCTATACTTTAAAGCAATGTTCAAAAACGTCTTTAAGTGCCCTTTTTTAAGAGACCCTTTCAAATGGACGCTAATTGTATTTTGTTGCAAAATTTCAGCAAAGTTTGAAAAATCAATCACTTGATATCAGCTACACTTTTTAGCTATAATGTTATTTTTCAACTAAAATGATATTTTTGGGGATGCTTTTGTTTTCGTTAAACGTGAAAGTCCATTCTAGTTAAAAACTGAGGTTTTGAAAACAACACTCTTAAACTACCAGGATGGTACTTCATTAGCTGAAGTTATCTCAGCCTAGAAAGGCAATTTAACTGAAGTAAATTAGTCTTTTTGCGAAATTCAAGAGTCATTCACTCTTTAACACCATAAATTTGTCCTCAGGATAGATATTAGGAAAAATATTTTGAATGCATGTATGCTTTTGTGTCAATACTTTTTCGAGTAAGATTTATTTGTTTGTTATATGAAATACACGTCTAATCTTATTAGAATGATCAAGATAATATCTTTTATTCTCGGGGATTCCTAATCCAGCTATATATTACTTTCTCAGTCATAATCTTTGCTGCCGCAATCCGAAGTTTCTTCCAACACTGACAATCTTAGGTAAAGTAAGTACGATTTGTTTGAACGCTTAATAATGAAAAACCTACCACTAAAATAATACTATGCCATTTGGAACAGACCCACTTATTTTGGAAAAAAAGATTTTAAAGAATAAACGTACGTCCTCTTATAAAATGTCAATGAGTAATGCTCTTATTCAGGAGACAACAAAGCGCCACCACTACCATTATCGTGAGAACTATCCTTTGTGGTTAAAAAGAAATTAATCACGAAAATAGGTTTCACATTTGAGATAAACTCAACAGTTTATATCGGTCCGCGAGACAATGTAGCGCCTGCAATGCCACGATTATGACCTAACCGTCTTGTTAAAAATCCATAATCCGTTATTAAACTGAAAAGTAATGCCTGTCAAACGAAGAAAATTTGTAAACGAGGGATAAAAGAAATATTGCTATAATTTGAGATAATTTTCCCTCTTCACGAAACAACATTCAACTGGTGAAACACCACATTCATTCATTTTTTCTTCCTTTTTTAATTTGTTTGTTGTTGTTGTTGTTGTTTTTTGGTTTATTTGTTTATTCGTTGCGCGTTCGTTTTCTTTGTTACTTTCCTTCCTTTCTTATTCTTTCCTTTGTTTGTTTGATTGTTTTATATCAGCAACTTGCGCTTTGACTTTTCTATGAATGTATAATTTCACAATATATACAGTATATACAGTACTCTTGGCCAGGGTGACGAGAGTTCAAGCTAAATATAAATGATTAAGACACCAGGATGGCCTTGATTCCTAGTACATGTCTCATCAATATCACTGAGAAAAACTGACTCATTTTTATTTAAATAAACTTGTTCAAAACGTCTTTTTAATTCTCAGTTTGCAAAATACATTCATGGTAAAAGAACTATTATATTGCTTCTCTTGAATAAATAAGAAGTAAAGTCATAACATGATTTAGTTACATAGCATAAAATATATCTTCCGTAATGTAGTAAAACAAAGATGGCTGCCGACTTTGAAACCGACGGATTATCATGTCAACTTCACCCAAAAGGCTTTTCGTCCAGTATCTGTTTTAATTGACCAATCAGAATCCTACCTGAACTGACCAATCAGAGATATCCTGTAGGACGTAAGCAAACGAGTAAGGTCAAGGTAAAATGATAAGAAAAAAATGACATTTTCTTTTACAAACAAATTCTAATTGAAAACTGTTTATAGAATGAGAAATATATCCATCGTTATATATTGATAATTCCAAATCTAAAATTTGATTAACTTGAAATAAAAATTATTCGGTCCGGCATCATTGATTTGTTGTTTTATTTTTTAACTTTTAATATTTTCTTTATTATTTCATCATCTCTACTATCCTGTGCTTTGGTAGTCGTTTCCAATTGCTTTGACAGTTGGCATAGCAAAAGTAAAGCCGTATATATCTTATTACCTTATATATTCCCTAACGTTATATGAAAAGCCGAACATTTGTTGTTGTTTTTTCCAATTCAAGATCGAATCTTACTATGTACAGCAGTTTTAACCAACACCTTAATGCGTACGCATGTAATATTGCGGAACTCATGAGAAAAATGTAGGGATACTGAATTCGTATACACATTTAAAAAAGGTTTTGTGACCATTTCATGAAGCGACTGTCAATTGATTACGGTATATTTAGCGCCTATATTAACTTCTTACTTCAAGTGCCTGACTACTTTTTTAAGTGACAAACTGACAACATCGTTAAAACTAGTTCAGAAGCTGTATGCAGTTTATAGTACAGCCTGGAATGCGAGCTTGAAAAATACAAAACTTGGTGATGAAATGAATGGTATGAATAGGAATCCTGAGGTTCGGTGAATTGATGCGAAAATTGTTTATAACGAGTGTCAAAATGTAGGTAAACAGTTCATATGGTTTTAAGCTCATTACCTGACTCGTATCCTTAAGAGATTTCTTGATTTAAGATTATTTAAAACCTGTTTTTAATTTGAGCACTGTATAGATGAAAATTGCAGATAGCTCCAATCAGGCAGGAGTGAAAACCAAATAAGATTAACTTTCTCGTGAATTTCATATGAGATGTCTTTTTGATCGATCGTTAGATCGATAGTTACCATTTGCAATTCATTATTTGTCCTTAGGAATGAAACAAAACGATGTTTTTCAAGGGGGAAAAATCTAGAGATTTTGCGATTAAATCTGAGATACGAATACATTGGCCTCTGAAAGCATGCATTTTTGAAATAAATATTTTCAATGTTACTGTTGCCTTTTTGGATTATATTTCCAATTTGGAAATCTTGTTTATATTTTCATAAAATTGCGATGATCCAATTCGTGTTAGTCACGGATACAATCAATAAATGTTGGTATTTGTGATACAAGTTTACTTAATTTTTTGACAAATCATTTGTCACTAACCATATTGTATATCGATACGCAGGAAAATACTGTCTTTGTTGACTTTATCAGACATGCGAATACGAAACAAGCGTAATCGATTGAACCAGTTGTATCTTGAAAATCAATATTTAGACCATCTCACGAGAATTGATACAAAGGAGAAAAATTATGTGTTTTTTTTAAAGAAAGAAAATCTGTTTAAAATGTAGACGTGTCCATTTTATCGTTAATATGTTTTTGAAAAGGAAATTGAAGCATGGTTAGTTATTTTTCTGGTTACTCGGCAATATAGATTATGCATTATTCAATTACAAAACTTAAACGAAAGCTCCGGCTATTTGTGCAAGCGCTAATGGTCGTGAACGACTAGATCAGGGGAAGGAAACACGCCTTTCTTAACAAACAGTACGTCAAGACCCTTCGATCTCTCCCTACTGGCTCTCAACACTCTTTACTCATTCTTATGTACTTCTCTCTCACTTCTAATTCAGGTTTAGCAGAAGACGACGAAAAACTGAACGCAAATTCAAGGCTTAAAGGTAAAATATCTAAAATCTTATTTACATTATTACATTATTCAAAAATATATATATATTCAAAATTCAGAGTATATTCCCTGAGACCATTTCGATCTAATACCTACAATATACTTTTGTAACATGTTCTATTCTCGTACAAAACACTTCTTGCCTAACACTTCTGAGCTTGAGAGATTTTACAATAACAGTTTGAATTGAAAGTATGGAGGCATGAGGATCGAGCGCCCGGCAAGAATTGAAAATCGATAAACAAAAGACAGCAATAGAGAGTTTTAGATTTACGTTCACGGCAAACGTGAAACGTCATTTGACCAGTAAAAAATTCTTTTGAATGACTGAAAAAGAATCGCAAAAAAGTCCAAGTAGTAGAAAAACAAAAGAGTATTTGCGCTTGGTGAGAAGGTTTGTAAATAGTAAAGTAAAATACAGGAAAACTATGAAAACGTGGTCCACGTTTGCCGTTTGCGGGAAGAAAAAAAAGTCAATCTAAAACTCTCTAATGATTGATGACCGTTTGTCAGTTGTTGTTGTTGTTGTTTTTTTTTTCGACAAAATTCTTTTCCCTCTTTTCTTTCTCCCTTCCTCGTGTATTATATGTAATTTAACGACCTAGTTTTTATTGTATTGTACAAATTGTATCTTAGGGTAAAATTAAAGAATTGCAGTTGTATATAAAGCAGAAATTTCTTTAATCCAACTTATGCACATGGAATTACCGCGGGTGGCCTAATAATGAGTGAACGTTCGAAGTTGTTTTTCGTTTGTTTGTTACTGTTTTCAATGTGGATTTTTATTTCTTATTTTTGTTTTTGTCAGTATCTAATGTCCTCAGCCAAGAGAGCTTTCCTACAATCACATAAACAATAACATTTGTTTCATAATAGTGTGTTATCAAGTCCTCACGCAACTACTTTTTCTAGCACACGAACTTTTCGTGGGTATTTCCTTTTCGATGCCTTGTCTGGGAGAATGAAGCTTCTTAAATTTATTCCAAAAACCAGTCAAATACTTGTGAAATCTCTTAAGAAACAGGCTTGATATTTTTGCTAGTCATTTACTTTTATCAGTGCTTTAATTGGTTTTGATGCAACTATTTCCTGGTTACATTAGCAAAGTCGATATTCGAAACAAAGAAAGATCTCTAAGCCCATTTTCTAAGGTTTGAAAATACTGTGCTTAATGCATTAAAACTTAACCTATTGTGGAGACGGCAAGCTTAATGGTTCCTCCCCCAACGAAGTAAACGGAGAAAAAAAAAACAGGTTAAGGAATTCTTCATTCATCAACTTTTACTAAGAGTTGAACTCGTTTTTTTATTGTTAGATAAAAGAGACATTCAGTAAGGCGACGACAGACTTTTACCGACTAAGAATTCAAAAAAAAATTAGAAAATATACTAATATAAAAGGCCACAATTTCTTGAAGTGAATATAGTTCTGGATAGAATCACGTGACAAATCTGCGTAATGATTGCACATGCGCAAAACTCTTCTCGCACGCTCCCCCTCTGGAAACTAAAACTAGAAATAGAGATATGAAGTCGGTAAAGATCGAAGGGTGGATAGCGCTATCAAATTGATAAAACCTTATCCAGCGGAGCTCGATGTTTTTCAGTATCTAATAAATTCATCCTCTGGATAGCGCTATGATCTCAAATATTTATCAGGTTTTACTCCTGTTTTTCGTACAACCGGGCCATAGCGATTGAGATTTTGAATAAATTTAGGAAATGAAAAAAAAAAAAAAAAAAAAAAAAAAAAAAAGAAAGAAAGAAAAGAAAAGAAAAGAAAAGAAAAGAAAAGAAAAAAGAAAGAAAGAAAGAAAGAAAAAGTCGACTCCGATATCCTATCTTAGCGTAAACTGTTTTATCGCTGTTGTTAATTGATAATCTTTTCTCGGCGACTGTATTTTCGCAACTGTTTTTGCCTTACGCCTCCGGCCGGATTCATGCGCACGTCATTACAGTACTGATCCATAAGCTATAACAACATTCTATTTTGATTAAATGTACATAATATGATCTAATAATAGTTCAGGTACTATTTTGGACAACATTGAAAGATGTGAGATACAGTATTTAATGAAATCACGCTTTTTTTGGTACTCAATTTATTTTTAAAGCAATACAGTTCCCTAGGACTCAGATTCATATTGTTAAAAAGCCACAGAATCTGTGTGTTTGTGTAGGGGGAGGGCAGAGGAATGGATGACCGCTTAATCGCTAAATATAAAACATATAACCATTTACAATAAATCCGACATGCATATATACTGCAGTTCGTTATGTAGATCCATGGCAAACGTGGTGCCTTTAAGTTTTTTTTATAGAAATTATGCAATAACAAAATGGTTATTCGATATTGAAAGGTGACCAAAGGGGGCGGTTCCGCATTTATCTACGGTCCGTCACGTGACTATGAGCTTAGAGCGAACGCCCACCACCTCAGAGTTTCTATCAGTATGTGATTTGTCAGATGATCTCATACCTGTGACGTTTCAAGGTAAACACATGCGAAATTTATGACACTGTTAAGGGCGCTGTTATAAGAAGGTCTGTTACATGATCTGTGATTGGGAAAACTATCGGACAATGTAGTGACGGTGGTAATCATTGACTCTCAAAGTACGCTATAGCAATATTCACGCTGACGTCACCTATAGAGGTTTTTCACCATGTGATGGCAATCATGACAGGAGGAACAACAAGTCTCTTTCCACCAGCTGGGAAAATGATTTATTTCTTGTGTAAATCAGATTAGACCAGATTCAATTGATCCTGCCTCATGTCATGGCTGCCACCACGTGATGGTGCAAAGCCTCTATTGATATTGTGTCAACCAGAGCTCTAATTGGCTACTGAAACAAAGATATAATGAACAAATGAATGAAATTGAAAAAAGACAAACCTATAATAGTCAGCCAAATGGCTAAAGTCGCTGAACAGAGGGAGCGAGGGCTCAAGGTACGAGATTGTAACATGACTAGTCGAAGCGGGAAGCAGAAACAAGTGTTAGGTAATTCATTTATAGCTGGTTATATATAGGTTATCGCATTACTAGCGGCATGAAGATTAGAACAGGAAGAGTCACTAATCCGAAAAATCATTAACAAAACTGTTGATCTTTCCGACTCCAAAAATCCTGAAAGTACCATATCACGGCGATGAAAGAAAAACAAGAGAAAACATCCTAAATCCGATATTAGATTATTTAGAATTATATTTATTCTGTTTTTTCTCCTATTTTGCTTCATTTTTCCTTCTCTGTGAGTTCGGCATTTTGCTTTGTAATTAGATGGTTATTCCTACTTCTGTTGTAGAGTTTTTTTTTACTACTGCTAGATTAAATACTTAGAAATAAATTTTTCCTTTTCCCTCTACATTTTGCTTCATTTTGGGTTCTTATTCTGCTTTGTAATGGTTATTCCTCATCCTGTTGTCGGTTTTATTTACGACGTTTGCTCCAATCAGCATTTCTCCGATAAAAATATACACATTTATTAGACAAATGCTATATAGATATACATAGTATGGCATAGATATCTCAGTGTTATCTGACCAGGGCCGATTGTACGAAGGGTGGATAGCGTTATTGGATAGATAAATCCTCATCCAGAGGATAAGACGATGCTGATATCCAATAACTTATCCACTGGATTAGATTTATCTGTCGGATATATATCGCTATCCAGGCTTCGTACAACAGGGCCCTGGTCAGATAACACTAAAAATATTGAGAACTGTGCTTTAAATTGCCAAATGATATCGTGCACTCATTATTATTATTAGCTAAACAGAGGAGATTATTAGCTTGTAATCTTAACCACAGGTTTGGGCAGTATTCATAACAAAGCCTACATTTATATCGAACAACATTGCAATATCCTTAATCTATATCTTTATCCCTGACATATGTGGAAAAAAATCAGTATTCTAAAGATAACATTGATTTTAACTTCATTATGGATTGAAAATCAGGAATTTTGGAAAATTGTTTTTTTCCCTATTTTGTTTTAAATAAGTATCTTTAGGATCTTGAATCCAAGCTATCATAGATTTTAACTTTTTTTGAATTGAAAATTAGAAATTTTGAAATATTTTTTCTCCTATTTTATTTCAAACAAATATTTTTAAGATCTTGAATTGATATTGTCATTTTTTATTATATATTTTTGCATTTAAGTAGTTTCGCTTTTCGTTAATCATTTGCTATATTTTTGTTAAGTGAACATGTTTATACATTGTTATTGATATATTATTCTTAGTTTGTGATTTTATGCGCTTTTTTAAAAATTACCAAAATGAAAGATTATAAAAATTCTGCAGTGATACTCCCGAATCACAGTGAGAGTTAATTTTACCAGAATGAATTAGGCTGCTAAATCTTCCTAAAAACTCCCATTCAAAACCTCTAGTCCTGTAAAACCCCAGTACAAAAACAAAGTTCCTATCCATTACCGCTCCGAACCTCTCTTTTTTCAGCGCTGAGAATGTGTCACATTAAACGTAAAGCCGAAGAATAATGGGCGGAAGGGAAGAAGGAAGTTGAATATCCAAAAGAGAGCGCTTTGGACACGGAAAGTCATTGTGCAATACCTATACCTTCTAGTTTCAAGGCGACAAATCTGTGGCTCTCATTTCAGTATTGACCAAGTGAAACTGTATAGCAAGCGCGTTCGACAAAGTTTAGATCGGTACTCGAGAGGAGATCACGAAATGTTTGGAAAACGAGGCTCAAGTCAACACGAGGTAATGGATGTTTAAGATAGTAATGTATTGTATATGATGTGGACAAGGCACAATATGGAAAACTGAGATAAAAATGTCTAGAATATATAACATGATTTTTGAAGAACCTCCCCCCTATCCCCCCATCCCCCCCCCCCCAAAAAGCAATGTCTTGTTTCTCTTCTGTATAGTCATGACATGTTTGTACTTCGATATTTCTCTTCTCGAAATTTTTCTTCTGCATCAAAATGCAATCTTATATGTTTAATGTTTTGAATAATGTTTAAAATCAAAACAAATTGTTTATTCGAAGGCGGCGGGAATTTCGAGAACACAGCCGCTTAAGAAGAAAATCTGAAGATAATGATACTTAAATTGACAACCAAAGCTAGTAAAAGGCTAACAAGAGAATTAACCTACCACTCGGTCATATAATAAGGAGCTGGACTATCTAGGAATCTGTTCGTGATAACTTCTCCTAGCATAAGGTATACGTCAAGAAAGCGCAACTACTGGAGAGAGCTGTTGTGACGTGATAAAAGACGAGGTATATAAAACGATTATCTCTGAGGACAAACAGAAGGGAATTTCTCATTGAGAGCATGCGATTTCGTGCGCGTGGCTTTTCAGTTTACCACTGCATGCAGAACTACGCGAATACATTTAATTATGGAACTTGTATTCAGTTTACGCACTTATTTGACGCATTTATTTAGATTGTTAAAGTATGCTTCAGTTTCGAATTATCTGTTCTTCAGAGTTAGCCGCGTATGGAATTATTTTGAATATTCATGCATTCCAGTGAGGATCCGTGGAATTTCAAAGCGTTTGTATTTTTGAAATTGTTAAATTTTTATCTTTATCATTGATATTTGAAAACGTTTATACAATGAAATGAGACTAACCCTGAGTGAATGAGTCTTCGATCAAGAAACACAGTAATATATTTAGCAAATCGAGTTCCCTTTTCTATGTTCTGTACTCTTATGTCTCTTATGGAACATGGAATGGCGTCAGCATATGATCCAAATTCAAGTGGAACCACAAGCGCGGTGGTAAAAACCTAATTTGAAAATAGTCTGTTGTGCGAAACATTACATAGTATTTTAATTTTACGGCTAAACTTTATAAATGCAGAGAGAAAGATTGTCTATAAATATGCCTGTACACTGAGTTCTATAAATACTTGTAGCTCTTGAGCCGTTGATTGACGTTTGATAGGATAACAGAGTGATAAATATAGATTGAGGAGACGCCGGTAAAGTCTCACGAAAAGGATGGCAAAATTGGAGCTCATTAGAAATATAAGAGGGGTGCTTATAGCGTTTGACTAACATGTAATAAAGTTTATCCTGGTGTAATGATAGAGTAATACGGAAAACGAAACTAATCGAGTAGAGAAAAATAATGTAAGCTACTTTGTGAGAAATCAGCTAATCAACATCGCAAAACAATATTTGAAGAGATTACAGACTCAGAGGAGAAAATAATGAGTATTTTCGGATTTTAAGAATTATTTTTGATTAATTCATGAGTAAATTGCACGAAAGAGGAAGCGGTAAAAATGAAATGTTTATGGCGAGCGTGGGAAGTTTGGATAATCACTTCGTAGGTCGTGTAATCCTGTCAGAGTGAGAGTTAACGATTCATTAAATTTACTCCTAATAATGCGCCCTTCGCGCAGTAAGATAACTATAAAGTTTAACTATAAAACCTTTTATTGAAACCTTAAAAAAATAATACAGTAAAATCATCAAAGTTCTAGCAACGTTTCTTCTTAAGATTAGATCGTACGTTCACTTTTCATTCATTCTGTCAAAATTTTATAATCAAGGAAAAAATTAACGTAGCCTTCACGCCTCGGGCCGATAATTAGCTGAACATAATGACCTTTCCATTTAGTCACACGAGCCTCGTTTTGGCTTCTTTTCTCAGCGCTTTACCGAGGCTCGATGAAGTATTGGTCATCGCAGAGGGCGGGGAAAAACGACAGTGATCTAGAAATATCGTAGTCAGGATAATTCAATTTCTGGGGACGAACTCACAGTGGGCGCACCGATTGAGGCGGGAGTGGGCACTGCTACTATTTCTTATCTACATCAACCCGTATAGATTTTCCCTGGAGTTTTTGACCTAATTCGGAATCCTAAATTCAATCATATCTGTAGTAGAGAAAAGCTATTTGTTTTTCGAACAGCGTTTAGTTTGTTAGCGATTAGCTCCAGGGCAAAGGGACAATCTGGGAGAGTTTCTCACCTCATCGATCCTAATTACCTATGACAACAGATATTAATTGCCAATTGTTAAAGTCTTTTTTAAACAATGTTCTCTCAGATAAAGGTCTAGATATGGAGTAGCCTATTGCCGCTAGCCATAAGTGACAGAAATATTTGTACATAAAAACCCAATGGCCAACATCTGCTGTAGATAAACTAAAGATAGATAGAATTCCGTCAGGAGCACTTCAAAGTAGTGTTGAATCACTCCATTTGATTAGCTTTAGTTTCGACCGAAAAATGGTTAAAAGAACCTTTGGTTACCTTTAATGGAATATCACAAGCCTAGATTTCGAATCCGTGCCAAATCCACTAAGAGTTTTCGCTTTAAATCTGTGTGTTTAGCCTTTGATCTTCAGTCTGACCCTCTTAACGTCGTTCACAAGGAGCTCGCAAAACATTGACTGTTCTGCTTTTAGTTTCATTATTTCTGGTACACGATTGCCGAATATTTGGTTCGCGATTAACTGTACATGGAAGCAAACGAACAAGTACAGCGCATCAGGAAAAATGTAAGGGATTTTTGTTCTTCGTATTATGTTACAGAAATCACAACCATACCACGAACAAACATACAATATCAGTGTACACATAAGAACTGCGGGTTCTGCATAACAACGAATAACTGGTGTAGCAATATATCAGTTCCTATATCGAAAATGCGGCGTTGCACGCAAGAGATGGATTTCAATTTCCATTCGAGTAAAAATCGTGTTATGACACTCGTTTTTTTTTTTACCCAAACGAATTTGATGTATCTATGGTACATCTACATTGAATCTATCTCTTCAGTCACCGGAAACTACCGTAATTAATAATCATTAGTTTCGAAGTGACGTGCGCCGAAAACTGAAGATGAAGACAGTCTATTACTTATCAAGTGCGGTTAAAGTAATTGCGCTGCGGTAAGACACCAGGTAACTTTAATCCGGCTATTTTGGTGATTTGATTCATTATTTTTTACGTGATTTTTAGCTAGTTTGTTGCTAGGAAGTGTTGGTGAAGTAGTCTATTTATCCGGATATAGCTTAGATACTTCTATTTCAATCGAATGTGCCGACCTAAACTCCCTGTCTCTCTCGAGTTTCTCACTATCATTGGTTTACGTTTCGAACTATAACTCATGCTGTACACGAATTATTAGCTTGATACTTTACGTTTCGAATTCTTTGATGACTAATAGCGTCAGTAACTCAAGATACTCGTGTCTGTGGACCTCTCGCATTGAATAGAACACATACACTAACCAAGGAAATGATCGACCTGGAATAATCTAGTCCTTGCTCAATTCCGGGTATATTTATGCAGTTTGCCTAGAACGATGCCAAGTAGAAGAAAAAAACTAACTTATCGTTTAAAAATCTGACAGCTTAAAAGTGGACCGCTTGAATGACCATCTTAAAATAAGATAATCTAAAAACTGTTTGTTAACAGAACTGCCACAAGCAGTGCGCAGTTTCCGTACAGGTCGCTCTGCATACACTCTTTTATTAGTATTTACTGTACTGTCCTACACGCTAGCTTATTATCATTACATCGGCTCCTAGTGGTTGACTGAGTAAACTTAGTGTTACACCTAGAGTGCGCAGCTTCAGTACTGGCTCTGCATACACTCTTTAGTTTTTTCTATACTCTCTACACGCTAGCTTACTATCATTACATCGACTCCTAGTGCCGGGTTGACCGACTGAACTGTTACGCCTAGAGTGCGCAGTTTCCTTACTGGCTCTGCATACACTCCTTAATTTTTTTCTATACGCTCTACACGCTAGCTTACTATCATTACATCGACTCCTAGTAGTTGACTTGGTAAAACTGTTACCACTTGTAAACACCCACTACCGCCGCTATCAATGGATCACCATATCACAGCCACGGTCTGACAGCAATAATTTTCCAATATCAATGGGTGGTCGTATGACCAGAGGCCATTTCCACAGACTATTTATATTCTATCCTCTTTAGGTTGCCGCCAACGCGATAAGAAGGTTTCCTAGTCGTGTCGTTTAGCATTAACCTGCCTGGCTAACTAAGATCAAATTAATCTTAAGGTTCGATAGAAGTAAGTGGTCGTTAAATTTTGCTAAAACCAATAAATAGATAATAGAACATCTTAAAAATATAATTTGAAGTGTGAAAGGCAAAAAATAGGAAGGGAAAGATCTTATGAAAATAACGTGTTCTTTAGCTTGAATATTAGATTTCTAAAAATTACCTTCTTGCATGAATTTGATTGGTTGCGCATGAATAATTGATAACGGTTGACTGCGCACTGTCCGCGCGCATGTTACTTAGTATGCATACCGTATAATACTCGACGTTTTGTCAGGAAATTGAGAAATATTGTCTTGCTATTACACTTGAAACAACGCGCACCAATATCGAAAAAAAAATCTTTTTCGTTAATAAAGCTCTTAGATTTGTTTAATTTAGTTTCTAGAGTGTGTACATACTGTACCCTTGATTTTACCTTTAAAAGTTTGGAGGACAATCATTTTAGGAGGGGAGGGGTGTAGTAAAGGATCACATTGCGCACAGGATCAGTAGTTTGATTGGCTATCTTAGAGAGGTATCAGATTTATCTGGTTCAGCATGTACATGTCGGAAGATGTCCAGCAACAGATAGTGTCTCAACTGGTGACTGCACGGGAAGTTGATGGGCGAGGAAAGGAGAGCTTAATTACCTGCACTAAAGGCTTGCTTTACGGAAACCTTTGAACATGTCAAGCTGAAATCACTCTGGCAAATGTATCTCAGGATTATCTTTCTCACGTCCACAAAAAAGGGATAAAACTAACAAGTATTTAGTATCAAAATTATCGCGATGTACTATAACGAGAGAGAAAAACACATGAGGTTGAAGATTGCTGGTCTGACCTCGGGACGCATTGCCTGTACATGTACATGACAAAGCGTCAAAGAGATAGTACGTTATAATTTACGGAGAAAAATGACAGATTTAACAAAATCACCTGCCATTCCCTTATACATTATTTTTTGATAGTTCTCGCTTATTTTCAAAATAATTTCGTCATTAGACCTCTTTAGTTTTGCTGAATAGTTCATTCTTTCATAAAAACGTGACACTCCTCAAGTATTGTTACTGACTATCTTTATCGTTAGATGCTTGAGATAAATTTATTCCACCGAAACAAAAAATCAACGAAAACACTTTAAATAGACCAATTTTCTTAGGAAACATTTCCTGGCAACAATTATTCAATAATACTAAAAAACTTTTGCTTAATGGTCAAATTTGAGACCATTAAGCAAAAGTTTATATTGGTTCTCAAGAGATTCGCCAATAGTATTCAATACACCTGAGGGAAGAGACTTGCTGACAAACTGCACAAACTAAAGGGCAACTTACCCCCCAAAATGACCCATTTTTAAGAGAAAGTACATCAAATGAGAAACACAAAAATTCAATTTTTAGAGGGGATAGAGCATCCGTGTTCCTAAAAAAATAATTTTAAAACATCGCATATATCGCTCTGGTGGCCGCCATCTTGCACTTTTATCGCGGGCTCAGAAAAACAGGTAATGACGTCACAACGTCATAAGAGTTCACGGCGTCAAGTTGTTTACAAGCGTTTGGTTGACTTCTTCCCCTGTTTCTGAGACGTTTTACTCAATATTTTACGAACGAAATACGGCCTGGTCATTCAATTAAAGGCATGTCAGAGTCTAATTCTTTTTCCGAAGACTCGGACAGCTCGAGAGACGATTTTGCTCAAGAATTTTTAGAAACGGACGAGTTTGTTTTACGGCCATATCAGTTCGAACCAGAAATAGAAATCTCCTCAGATGAAGAGTTCAGAGAAGGATCTGACAGTGACATTATTGAAGACGATGAACAAGAGAACAATCGACTAACAAATTCAGATTGGTAAGTTTTACTTCTTTCTTATCACGATAAAACTCAACTACGTATCCATTTTTTACAGTCGTGTTTACCACTTTCTTGCACTGTATATTTATGCATTTTAATCTGCCTCACGACCTTTGCAACCAAAAGCAAAACCAACTGTCACAATTAAACATCGCTTGGTTGTCAATAAGTTATATACTGTAGGACACAGATTCAGGGATATAGTTGTCACAATTTGTGTATATACTCTCACTTGGGACAATCATTGATAGTGTTCAAAAATACTAAGGATTGTTTTATTTGTTAATAGGTGTACCTGTGGTAGCTGCCAAATTATGGATACAATAGCTGAATGTATTTGTTGCCAAGAAATCCAAAAAGTAGTTGCAACATGCCAGTCTGTTGTTGAAGATGGAGATGCTGATGAACCACCACCATGCATTACTCAACATCCTGGATTCTTACCTGTTTGTGGCAATAAGTATGTTCTTCGAACCGCATGGGCTCAGTACAAACAGCAATACAGAGATGCTTATGAAGGCCCAGAGCACAAGCAGTACAGACACATTGCATATAGACAACTAGCAAGATGGTGCTGGGGAGTTCTTGGAAAGGAAGTTCGGGTTGTTCTGCCCTCTTGTGCTGTCATGTGCATCAGAGCACACTTCCCTCCCCCTGGACTAGAGGAGGACTTTCAGTTTGAGGGTTTTCATTATGCAGATGATTAGCTTGATATAATGTTGCATGGAGTGAATATATACATTTTATTTATTCCTTACTTCAGTTACTATACAGAGTGGATTTTTTTCTATCAGGAAAAATTCCTGGAATTGCAATTTTTTGGCATATTTAATTGCAAGATAATTGAAAACAAAAACATAGACTAGAAAAAGCTGAGACCAAAATGCATAAGAATCATGTATTCATTTAGGATGCAGTACACGGAAAGGTGTGTTATATAAATTTCTTTTTTATATAAAAAGCTTTTTGTTGGTACAAACATTTTTTGAATGTTTTACATATTTTATTATTAAAAACACACTAAACAAAATATCCAGCTGAATAGTGAACCTAGTGTACAAAGCACTAGTGAACACGATCACTAGCCAACCAAGCAAAATTTGCAGTTATACGAGTCCTGGCAGCAAAAAAGTTAAATATGCTGAAGCAAATGTCACCATTCAATTGGATATTTTTCTTTAATATATTCATACTGGGGGAGACTCCCATATATGGGGTAGTGTAGATAGGTAAAGAAAAGACCTCTTTTTTACAGTCAATTCTTACCTAAATGGAAATAATATTTTAATAAAATTTTCATTTGAACATCTAAAAGGTACTGCATACTTATCTGCCATTTCATCAGGTCCCCTTGTCATTAATTACATATTTTGTATATAGCATTTATACTTGGGTCTGTCGTGTACCTTTCCATATCTGGGAGGTTTTTTCATTAAGGGATATCTTTTACCAGTATTTTACACGACTGTCCAAAGATAGCCTGCAAAGCAGAGGGGGATTGGGACTTGAGGGAGGGGAAGAAGGACCAAACAGTGGAGGGTCATATGACCTGCAGGTACACAAAGGCTAATTCTAATTTAGATTATCTTGAAAACCTGGACCGGTGTTTCTGAATCAATTCCTGTTTATCCGGTGCAGGCAAACTTGCAATGTTTGCTGGCAGGTCTACTTCTTCAATTTCCTGGAGGTCAACTTCTGAGCCATCACACAATCCCAGCACTTTCTTTTGAAGCTCAGGAAGGAAAGAATAACTTTTCTTTTCCAACACAGGCTTAACTACCCAACGCTTGTGCATTTTTGGGAAACATGGGCGGTATCTTGCCTCTCCCATCCTCGTCCCCGGCTTTTGAATCACAGCTTGGTTCCTTCCTGTGTTGTGGTTGTTGTCAATGGCTGCCAGTTGTGTTCTAGCAACCATACCCTTGTAGGAGAAGTGCTCTCTCTTTGGGCAGTACTTCAGGATCATGGAGTGGTATACTTCAAGCCCACCTGCGTGACAGAAGTCAGTGAGCTTTGCCAAGTCCTTCAGCAGTTTTGGTTGAAGGACCACTTCTTCAAGGGCTACATGAGCTGCAGATCCTGGTTTTAGCCAGCACTTTTTACGAGCTTCTCTCCGGGTTAGTCGAGGATGGTCACATTTTTTGAAGATCTCTGCATCTCTCCAAGAATGCTTGTTTGTCACATGATGCAAGATAGAGACCCACTTCTCTCTCAACAGCTGCACACTACCATTGCATGTTGCTGCACACCACCACAGATGGTTTGAGACCGACTGGATCCAATGTGAAAGGTCAGCACTTTTTTTCAACTTGGCCTTCTTGTTGAGTTTCTTCACAACAGATTTTGACAAATGCCATACGTCATATTGGTGTTTGATGTGGCTGTAATCTTTTTCCATGGTGCTAGTGATTGAGGTATGTCTGTCAGTAGTTATCCTCTTGATGTTAATATCATCCTCATCCTCAAGACTACCAAGACTCCTAATGAAACCTTCTTTCTCCATAGCATTTGAAGATGTTGTTTCTGTGACCTGAACCACAGAGAAGGAAACTATCTTCCCTGAGTCATTGTCCATAAATGTGTATGTACCATACTTGGCATTATGGCCAGGGCTGTCACACCGTCCATCCCCATTCAAGTATACAAGAGGCTTACTTGACAGTTCTTGTAAAATGGCTCTTCTTTCTCTTTCCCAGGTATCATTTATTACAGGAAATAGATACCTATTCTGATTTTGGTAAAAAACTTTTTCACTGATAAATCGTAACCCAAGACATGAGGCAAAGTTTTGGATCCTTGTAAAAGTGTTACCAGTGAACAAAATAGATGAGCAGATTAGAAGGTTTCCTACCGGTGCACGATTGATGAGAGGCTGGGAATTCCACAAGCAGTTGTGACCTTTCATACATATGGTTTTAACCGTTACCATGCTTCCTGTGCAGGTAATGTTGGTGTCAGTTACGATGGAACCACAGTTGATACAAAACCTGAACAGTTCACCTAGGCATGCTGCAAATACCAAATACTTTGGCTCTTTGATGTAGGTGTCAAAGTG
Organism: Actinia tenebrosa; assembly: GCF_029948245.1. Taxonomy (NCBI): domain Eukaryota; kingdom Metazoa; phylum Cnidaria; class Anthozoa; order Actiniaria; family Actiniidae; genus Actinia; species Actinia tenebrosa. Next base: position 7,816,766 of record NW_028292572.1, on the reverse strand, counting down.
ATACTCAGGTTCAGACTCTTTGTCTGTTGAAGAATTTGTTTCTTGTGATGAGATAATGTATTCATCCTCTTCATCACTTGAAAAAAGATTCACTTCTTCATCTGACAAAGGAAAAGACCCACAGGACTTTGCAGATTTCTGTGGTGATACATCATTCTTGCAAGACTTTTGTGGTGACACACTCATGGGTACAGAGGGAGCAGTATAGCTGTATGGATGGTCATGCAGGATACTGTTCAATTGCTCAAATGTTGAATTTCCTTCTACTTGAATGCAGGCATCAGAAGTCTCAACACTAACATCCACATTTTCTGTTTGGGTTGAGGTGCTTTTTCGTATTGAAAGCTTTTCATCCAGACAGCACTGGACTCCAAAGTCCCTTTTGTTGGAAGGTGTTTCATCGAAGGAAACCTCCATATCAGATTCTTCAACCATTTCATCAAGTGCATGTTGGAGTCAGTAGGTTATCCAATGTCTTATGGGAAAAAAGAAGTAAACATAATCATTTATAGAACAAATACAAATAACAATGAATGGCAGTTACTGGGGTTCTCACTGATTCCGATAGTTGAGACGACACTCAAGCTTTAATTGTTTATAGGACTTTCATTGACTCCATATGAAAGAGCGTATAACTTATTCATCCGCAATTCATCATAACTAAATCCGCAGCGGTAAACTTAGTATTAAGAATTTAATGTATTGGTTTGGTCTGAGCACAGTCACAGACCAGTCACGAAATAGCTCTAATATATATATAAGACTTACATATTACACTGACAATCTAGCAGTGCACGTGCGAACACAAACTACAAATCACCTACCTCTTTTTGTCGTTGTCGTCTTATACGGTTTTCTGTCGTAGCTCTTCTTTTACTAGGGATGGTTGAAAAGTTAAAAATACTTGGAATTGCATCAGCCTTTAACCTTCTTTTTCTTTTTTCGCCTGTTAGTTGCTCCATAAGGTCGGATTCGAAGCAACCATCCTCGAAGTGCTCGCTACATACAAAGCAATTCTTCAATGGCGGCAGATTTGCTCGTCTTAGACGAGAAATCCAAGCTTTCTGAATTTGTAAATCTTTAGGAATCTTGTGATAGCTAACATCTTTTGTTTTTGTCGAATAGTTAGTGCATTCAGGTACGCAACAATTAACCATTTTGTCGAAAAAGCCACTTCAAACTCTCATGCTTACAGAAAAACTCTACATATCCAAACACACGTTGACGTTGTGACGTCACATCTGAATGCGGTAATTTATCGCGGGCTCAAAGATGGCGGCCACCAGTGCGATATATGCGATGTTTTGAAATTATTTATGTAGGAACACGGATGCTCTATCCCCTCTAAAAATTGAATTTTTGTGTTTCTCAATTGATGTACTTTCTCTTAAAAATGGGTCATTTTGGGGGGTAAGTTGCCCTTTAACAAACGTAGCCGAATGATTGAACGATGACATGTAGAGTGAGTCAAAGGTAGATATTGATGTTATACTAACTCGCTGGCGGAAGAAATCAAAAGACCTGTGTTTCTATCCAGCACACGTACCTTGATACTAAGAGTAAACAACTGTCAGTATTCTGATGTAAGTGATAACATTCATATCGGGTTATCGCTGCTATTTACGGCCTTTATATTCTCATAAAACACGCGCAGCCAATTTTCCAAGACACTATAACGATACAGATATAAATTCAAGGCTTTCAAACGTTAACTCGCATTATTCTTAGCAGAACATTCTTAGCAGAATCAGGGTTCAATTTTAAGTAAGTAAAAGTTTACGTCGATGAAAGGACAAGTCAAAAGACCTGGTCTAAACTGTTGAGAGGCTAACGTCAAGAAATAGCTGATACTAAACGAGTGGTCCAAGGCGTCGGTTTAACGGAACTAGACTGGTGACAATGATTAACGATAAGTCTTCTCAGCCCCTGACTTAGCCAAGAGAAACACTTTGGGCAGATGGTTTGATGAACATAGTTCTAAAACGTGCAAAGACTCAAAGGGTATGTTATTTACAGGATATGTGTCGCATTTAGAGTTTGAAATAAGTTTGTCCTGATCGAGGGGCTGCAGATATCGAATTAATCTTTAGCGTTGTTGTCAGTATTGCTTTCAAAAGGCAGTATTAGAAAAGTTGTTAACGAGATGTTTGGCATTGTTGTTTCGTAAGAACAATATTTTGTTTTGGATATTAAGTACACCAGGGTCAGCTGAATTTCTTATAAAATCGACTGATAACTACTTCAGGTTTTGTCAACAAAAGTGAAAGTCACTTCTCTAGGTCTGTTATCCAGACCTTTCTTATCTATCTTCGTCCAAGACACCAAGCTCCTAAAACAGCAAACAAAGACACCATGAAAACAAAAAAACGTAAAAGTTCCCTCTAAATCGATTTTAAATGAGTAAAGCAATCCCTAGTTCAATTCATTAATTGGTGTGTACGACAACTAGGCTTGTTAGCTTAGGTGTTTGATTCACGAGTGGCTTGAGAGCTTCACAAACATACGTAAGAGATTGTCAGGGTCCAGTGATAACTATCGAACTGACGAGCTGGAGAAATTTTTTAATCAAAGCAAAAACACACGTGCGTTTATCTTTATTGTAAACATCCAGCTGCTAAAACAAACAGGGAAAGTGGAAGCTGTTGTTTGAGATATGACTCAGTACTATTAACTCAAAACGTGATTACAGTAGTAGAAACCTTTAACTACGTGGCTCGCTTCAACAGAAATCAAAGGTGCACTCCTTACTTTTAGATCAATACTTAAATCCTTGTTGACTAATCACAGCCTTTGAGGATTCTATCAGCTTAGTGATTGGCTGCCAGTGGTACTCGACGTCCGGTAAGAGCATACATGCTTCAAGCTTTAAATAAGTTCATGTTCACATTTTGGCTGCAATTCGTTTTGAGCTCACCGATGAAAAGTCCTGCCAGTTATCAAGAACGCCATTACATGTAGGAGGGACGGATTTGATGGTTAAGTTTACATCGAACTATGAAAATTTAGAGAAGGGCTTCAATGATGATGTTCAAAGGTGAGAAGAGAAACAACAACGAAAATATTTTACATTAGTTTTGTATATATAAAACTTGGTAAGACTTTTTCACGATTATTACAATCCAATATAGCAGCAAGGTTCAGTCCAGTGAAACATGTCCATTAATTTTTTCACGACCTACTTCTGAGCAGTAGACAATCATACAGGATATTTGAAATCAAGGAATGTAGTGACAAGGTCATTCAATATCAAAATTTGCTGATAAAATATTGTCCTGGTTTATCAAAGTAATATTCCAGTCGGTTCGGCCCGACGCCCCAGGCTGGGTTCGGCGTTTCCTAACCTTTATAGAGACGGTAGCTAAAAGGCCATTGTTAGCACTTAGATCAACATACGGTTATATTCCTTTTTTCTTAGTTTACGAAGAATATCATATTATATCTCAACTCTTTCTTATCGGGCCAATATTGTTTGTAAATTACTAGTTCACTGAAATATTTTGTTGTTTCATAAATCTAGTTTTGCTATTTTTCTTTATCATATGGTATTATATCTCAACTCTTTTTTATCAGGCCAATATTCACTGAAAAATCTCGATGTGTCGTAAGTATCTTTAAGCTGTTTTTCTGTACGAAGAATATGATATCGTATCATATCTCAACTCTTTCTTTTTCAGGCCAATATTGTCAGGAAAAACCTAGGCATTGAAATATCTCGAAAAGAAGCGTCAAAGTAGTAAAGTAGGTTTGAGGTCCAAGTAATACTTGTCTAACTTCATAGATCAGTATTCTTGAATCATATAGATGTTATGAGCTCAAAATGCACGGCTAGAAAAATAGTGGCGCACTGAAGATTTGTCAAGAAAACGAATATAGGAAGCATGCGTTGATAATAGTTTCTGATGGTACTTATTTTTTCAAGCATTTTCAATTCCAGGCAGGAAACGTACATCAGTATCAAGACTTACATTAATTAGCTATATATTTTACACTGAAATTCTTTATCTTCATTTGTTCATTCTATTTCTTTCAATTTCGGTCAAGTATTTTCCTTTAATCTCATTCCTTACCTTTCCATGTTATTTCATTTCGATATTTATTATTTTATTCGATTTTTTAAAATCGTAATTTACATATTTCCTTTCCCTAAAAAATATTATTAAAAATATAGTGCCTCTTGGGGGGGGATCAGTAAAATGATGTTACAACAAAAGTCATCCGACCCCCTCTAAGCGATAAATAATGACGGGTCCTAAAGAAAGGATCATTAGTCGAGTCACCTTGTCTACCTAAGTCACCTAATAGAACCTTTCAAAAATTGTCTAAGATGCGAGGCTAACACGAGGAAAATACAAAAGAAATGGCACACATTCCACTTAGAAAAAACATGGTTTCTTTCTTATGTTTCTGTTAGCATTGCATGCGAGAATTTGAAAAGGCCTTTCTGGGGACGTTTAAGAAATTAGAACATTGTTTTCTTCAATATCTATGTAAATTATTAATTTCGGAAAAGGGTTAAAAGATTTAGATTTTTTCTCGGCAAGCACCCATGTCATACAGTCATACTTTTCGAGTAATCTCTCCATGCTTATCGGTTTCATTGATGTATTAATACAGAGTTCGTAACTTTACATTCTACATAAAAAGCCTAGCAAACCACGTACTTAGACCAACTAAATTATTAAACCTTTACGTGCGCATTGGTTATTGATGGCCGAGTCAGAATACTCAGACTCCACACAACACACCATACGGCGTTTTCCAGAGTCACGACACTGTTATGTTGAGTGGTTAACTTTAGAACGACACTGAACCATCTATAACTGACGACCTACTTCACATTAGCTCAGATAAAGTATGAGATCAAAATGAGTGTCATCTGAGTGGACCTGACTTAGATAGAAGGGATTGCGATATGCCCTGCACTAAAAGTAAAAGTCAAAACGCAGTAATAAATGTAATATCTGTTTCAAGGTATCATATACGATGTATTTATGCGTAGAAATCTTTACTAGGAATATGTGCTCAGTATCACGTATTTTATAAAGTCCCTAGGAATGGGGTAGGGTCCTTTAACAGGTACCCCTAGGCTAAACCAAGACAATCGTGTCCCTACCCAGAGTGCCTACACACCCGGTGCCATCGTTTTGACCTCATTGCTCAACTCATCTTAACACGTGTCATTCCGATCACGGAGAAAAATACGGTTATATTACGGCCACTAATGACAAAATTTACTGAAGAAGCGATCCTCAAACTAGGCGTTTAAAAATAATGCATGTGAAAGCAAATGCAGTTTTCAATGCGGTATTCACTTTCAGGCGGTTTGTAATTGAGAGCCGGCGCTCTCTGTACTCTGTGTTTTACGATAAGTGATTGTTGCATCTCGAGGCGATATTCATAGATCCGATTATCTCCTGAAACATTCTAACGACTTAGCAAATAATTCAGTTCTAAGAGCATTAATAATAATCGGACATGTAATCTGAAGAAGTGAAAATTGGATTTAACGATTACTTTAACTAAGCGAACAAATAATAGGGAATAAACTTCTTTAGCAATAGGCGTAATGATTTTGCATTTCAGACTCTTCAGGATAAGATTTTTTGTTTGAGTTGTATCCCTACTCATGTGTCTTCTCATGCGCAACAATTAAACGGATGATGATGATGATCTGGGAAATGACACGTGGTCTGAATGCCCAAGTAAAAAAGTCTATAAAAAGTGATAAATCGATATGAGCTAGGAAAGGACTTTCATTTTTCCATCATAGTCATGTGTTACGTTGTTGGTGTGTTGTGTTGCTATTCAGTTTTATGAGAACAGAGACAAAATAGAAGAAGGAAAAAAGCAGTATGAGAGAGGGGAAAAAGTGGAAAAATAAGAAATGGAAGAGGAGGGGAGGGAAGAGTGACGAGGAAAAATGCCTCGTGTTAGTCTTTCTTTAATTTTAGGTCAGTTCCTGACAATCATATCTAAACGAGTATAGTTAACTAAGATGTACTATATTCTGTCTAAAACAAGGTGAAGTATTATTCCGTGGGTTTTACTGCAATCTTTAACCCCTCCTCTTAAGGTAGTGAACATTGTGCTTGACATCATTTAAGCAAACATATAAAACGTTTAACCTTTGAATGAGCCTGTCATAACAAGCTGCTTACTTGAGATGAACCTATAACCGAAAAGAAACCAACAAAGCAGGTTTTTTTCGAGCAAATCGCCATTGTTTGAAAAAAAAAATCAATGCGGCGTTCTCCCTTTTCAATGACGTCACTTACAACGTCGAGGATGACGTTTAGTTCTAAAGATAAATCCTGATTTTTTTAAGAACTCCCGAATTTCCACCGAGCTGACATTTTAGTATGATAGGTCAGGTGCTACAGAATATGACTGACATTGAAAGAGCAGACATAAACTGACATCTAAATTCGTGACGTCACTTCCGCTTACGACTAATTTTGGCGCGAAAAAAACTTTTCCCGCCAAACTTTTATTCACGATGAAACCATTATTCGTAAGTCTCATTATGAGTTGATATTTTTCGTGAAAATATATTTATATTAATTATCTAATGGTACTTAATAGTGTTTTAGTATATTTTCAGTGGCAGGGTACACTGATACGAAAGCTTTGCTGACAATATCCGGATTATAGAGCTTATAACTGTGTTTCTTTTTAAGAATTTACTAAAAATAGACATACAAAATTTTGAAATTAACTACAATTTATAGTTGCGTCACCTTCACAGTTTTTTAGTCTATTTATATGACATCTTTAACAATTTGCGCGTTTTTCATAGCCTACTGAGCGGAAACCAAGGGATTTATTGTAATCTTCTTTACTAAAGATAATCAGAACTAAGAGCGTTAAGTTCCTAAAGGTTGTAACCTCTTCAAGGGTGATGTACAATCCTAGCCAACATGTACTTAAGAATGTACAATGTTATAGTAGAGAGAGTATTAGGCTTTGATGTACGTGTTTACTGAGAAGCGACGATTGAGGATGGCTGTATGCATGTAGGAGTGCGGTATATTATACATAGCTTGTCAACGTACATCCCATATCTCAACGATGCCTAATAATCATTCAAAGCACGTTAGTTATGCCTTGCTCTGTAGACTGGAAATCTAATAGTTCACTAACAGACACCTCTTATGATGTTTGGTGAGATAACGACAAAAAAAAAAAAAAAAAAAAAGACTAGCGAAATGTTAGAGCTCTAAAAGTCTCGGGTGTCAGATCGATTTGGAGAGATGGATTGATCTGTAGAGTACGAAGAATCGTTTCTGCTTTCATATACAAGTTGGAGTTGAAATTTTTTTTGAAGTGTCAACAAAGGTATCTTGTGTGCCTCAGGCAACGGTTCCCGTCATTGGATGATTATTTTGGTTTGTTATTTCGAGGCTTCGGGATTATAAACAACGGTCAGTTCCAAGGGTGCGACATACTGAATGCGGACGATTGTATGTTATTGATAGTACACTCTAGTACTTGGCATCGAGATAGAGTGAAGTCACTAAACCCGCGAAAAAAAATATCACAACTTTAATAAACCCAAATTCCATCGCTTTCTTTGTGTGTATCTGACTATTATAGGTTGACTAGTATGTTTTATTTCACGGGTTAATTGCCTTCACTCTATAGTTCAAGTAATTCCCTAGACAAGCGAGAGTTTACGCTAAACAAACTTTGTAGTGAAGGCTATCCTTGCTCCTTCTAAACACAAGAAAAGAGATCCTTAACCCTGAAATTCTGCGAAGGAAAAATTGAAAGACTTTTAGGATGATAAAGACTATCTATTTTGTTTCAGGTACACGAGTGAGAAGCTGAACCGATTGAACCCTAGCCAGTTTACAACTCCTGTAACAAGTCAGTTAAATAACGCAAATAGTAAGTACCTAGCTCAAAAAATATATTCAATTAATAGTGAATTTGAAGTGCTGAAAGCCACTGCTCAACTCACTTATTTCTGTTGTTCTCTCGCATTTTTACGCCTATATTTTTGTTTTTGTAAATTATAAATTGAAATATTTGAGGCAGAAGAGGCATTCAACATCAAGTAGCTGCACTTGACATGAGTTTAACTTAGGTTGGCCGCTCTTTGAAATACTGTAAATTTGTTGATCAAGACCACGACTGACATGTTTTTCAGAGGATTGTTAGAGAATTGCTGCAAATTTCTTGCGATAACCGCGGTAAAAAATCCTTTCTCGATTAAGCCAGGTTTTTTGGTAAAAAGGAAGGACTCATTCTCTTAAATATCGGAAGTATTCGAACGTTTTAACCTTGTAAATAGCGCATTTAATTGTAAATCACATTGCCTGTTTTGGTCGTTTTTCGACAGACTGTTCTTTCCACAACGACACATATGGAAAAAATAAAAACATTGTTATCATTAAGTAGGATAATCAAAAATTACCAATAAAGGGCTTAATTGATGCGTCTTTATTTGGGAATAAGATTACTGGTTCAAAACGGATTCTGTAATGACTAGCCAGTAATCCCTTTGAAAATGCTACTAATCGTTAAGGTGAAAGATGAAAGAAAGGAATTGAAAAGTAGCATAATATGATCATTTGGATTTTCGGATTTCGCCTTCGTCGAGATAAGAATCCAATCACTAGTATATTTAGGGTCAAAATAACATTTAACTTGGCCAAAGTAAAAATTTTTTACTATTTACAAAAGAGCAATGACAAGACGAATCGTCGACCAAGTATTCATATACGAACAATAGAGTGCTCACACTAAATCCGTGAAACAAATACTAATTTTTAGCACTAAATAGTGATAATTAAACAATAGAAAACAAAGGATTCTGTATGAAATAGTACTAATTAGTACTATTTAATGTTCACGGTTTTAGTGCGTGCACTCTAATGCTTAGCTTGGAGTATTTAAAAATCGATCAACTGTGATGGTAATTGAAGTAAAACTAATCGATGCAGTTGTGTGGTATTTTAATACCGGTGTAAAAACTAGATCTGGAACAAAGAACAGTGGCGAGTCCCTAAAGAGATAAGTAAAGTTCAGATATCCTTTACGTTTAGCGAAGAATCTCTCTCTCTTATCTTGCTGGCTTTAATTAACATCCTTGAAGCTTAATTTCAATGACTGACAACCGCGTAGTGATTAAAACCACACTGAAATATTTCGCAATTTTGACCAAACCTATTTACTAAACTCGGCTCGTTTCTTTTTCTCACGTTTATACCGTCAAAAATGAAGTTATAGTTCAGGAATATGAGCCAAAACAGACATTTATTTTTCGCGAGCTCGAACACTAAATGTTCTAAATACATCATGGAATCTATTGAATGTGCTATCAAGATTTTATCATCTTATTTGCAGCTATTATTATAAGCATAAAATACTATGATAATAATGGACTGTCTAGGAAGTTGACTTTGAAGGTTATCTGGTACTCTCTTTTCCTTCTTGGGAGTCTGACTGAGGAAATAGCTGCGACTTGATGTCGAAACACAAACTAGCTTTAAACATTTGGACCTTCGTGATCGAGAGTGTAACCCTGAAGCACTCGAACTTTGAAGTAATTTCGTTACTCTTCATGAAGACGTCACTTGAAGAGCAGGAATAGAACAAACTCGAAACTACAAACCAATGCCAAAAAAAGTATCAACCGTGCTGTCAGAAAAATTTTTTTCTTCTCTAAACAGTAAGAGGTCCGACCTTGGAGAAGTATGGTACTAGGAGGACAAGGTTAAACTTTCTGGATATATAGGCAACTGTATAGTAATATTATAGTAATATGATAGTAATAGGGAGAGGAGAGCGAGAAGTCGCGATGAGCTGCTGCTAATCATCTCACGCAAATCAATCTTAATGCTTTGCGCAAATTAACTTCCTATTTAAGATTTCGATTATAGATTTGTTATGGATTCCCTTTAAAACAACGAAGAAAACTATGATAGATATATCTTCAAACCTTCAAATTTGATCGACACTCTGGAACGACCTCTAGGCTGATCAAAGTCAGGGCAAGGCTAACTAAGATCGAATTGGAATTTAGCGTGTTAGGTTTTGCAGAGGGAGGAAATCCGGTGAAAAACCCTCGAATCAAGAGAAACTTAAGAACGTCTACTCACGTGATGCTTAGATATTCGAACCCTAGACTACGAATAGCTGGTGCATAGGAGTCACCACGACTCCATCCCTCTTCCCTGAAACTCCACGCCTATCAGTCTGTCCATGAATCCCACATTATGAAACCTGTTTTCGTTGATTAGATATATATGAGATTTAACAGTGTTGTTCAAGTCGTATCATTTAGTAGCTTACAATTATTATAGTCAATGGATAGTTCAAGATTATTCAAGAAATGCTCAAGTGCAATCTTGGGAATGTCGCCATTTTGATCGTACCGAAATATGGCTACACCTTATTAGTATACTATTGAAACAAATCTATATTATGGCCGTCAGTGTTAAGGTAGTGTAAACATAAACGTCATGTTTACCGAGCTAGGATAACTTTACTGTATGTTTGCTTGGGCCACATTAAGTCATGTTTTCTTTCTTCGAGAGATGGCGCTTAAAGTAATAGCTAAGGTCACGGCCATACCACATACATGTAAACAGGCACCTAGTGTTAAAGTTGAAATATGAAGGGAGGCAGTGAGAAAGAAAACGCGATAAACGATACAAGCATGCAAGGCAGTGTTCCTACCGATTGTGACCCACAAATGTACACAACTTTGATATATTATTGATGGTTTTCAGGGCGGCCATGTTGGAGGAACTTAACAAAAGAATTGTCAATGAATTCTTTTGTTATATCCTCCAACATGGCTGCCGTGTCTTTTGTTATTTAATTCTCTTGGGAATGGTTGAAAACCATCAATTGGGACTTCTGGAAATTTTTTATTTCGCGAAATGAAAGCTAGCACAACATTCAGGATTTTTACCTCGAGTGGGAAAAACTAAAAACGCACCAACCTTTCTGATACATAAAAGGAAGAAATAACAGAACAAAACGATTCGATAATTCACGCTATTTCAGTCAGTTCAAAATCTTAATTATATAGTTCCTAATGGTGTTGCTAGGCTTTCTTTCTTACAATTAACTCTTTAAACAAATTCTTGTTCAATCTTGTCTCGGTTATGGTGAAGGCAAAACTTGCAGGATCAACTTTGCATTGTAATTTATAACTAACTCTAACCTTTATGTTTGTTAACAAGTCTCTTGGGGTTAAAGGCTACCTACAGCAAGCATTCATGTGCCTAAAAACTATCTTAGATATATAGACCAGACTGTTTACTTGACTCTCTTTTTCACTGCACCTTTTTGACCGATAACGTGGACCTTTGGCCAAACAACCGTAAAATAGCTTGTATCTAATTAAGGTGTCTTTTTTATTCCACTGATTGAAGGTTCGTGTAAGTGGTTTTAGGTCTACGCTAGCCTTTATGATCACTCATGTGTCTATGCATGGCCAAAGAATCTTGACTAACAACCTCATGTCTAGATTAAGTTCATACATAAGTTTATATTCCACAGGTCTTATACAGGAAATGACACTCGAATGCGTACAAAATTATTACTATGTAATCAATAAAAAAGCATGTAAGCTCCAGAGTCTTTTCCTATAATATACTTGGGATCATAGAGAGAATGGGGACACGCCTTTACACCCAGGGCCAGAGTCCCCATCTTCTCGGATTATAAACAACTAATAAACCTTCTTCGTAGACCGACATTTCAAAAATCATTTGGTTTTATCATATGGGTTGGTTCAGTAATACATGCAGAAATAATTCTTAGTAGTCCTTGGTTTCTTTCGTTATATCAATCAACATGGCGGCCACTTTGAATTCTATCGTTTTGGGAAAGATTGTAAACTAGTAATAACGAACGTACTGTGCGAAGCAACGAATGACCTTAAAGACGGTGCAACGGAGAAGTAGCTGTTGCCAAAAGTAGAAATTAATTTTATTTTTTGCAACAATTGCTGCAACTTGTCTCACAACATTTTACACGCTGCAATGCTCCATGCAACTTGCGTCGCAATGCCGTTCCAAGACATGTTGCATAGAAAACTGCTCCGTGTAATGGAGCCTTAAAACTAACAACCTTCATAGTTCCGACTCAGACAACAAGCAAGCCAATCACCGTTGCAGCAGTTTTCTCAGTGGAATTAAAATCTTGTCCCACAAACAACTACCTTTTATCTGTACGGTAAGGTATAGTTGGAACCATGACTTCACAGAGAAACTCAAAAAAGTTAAACAGACGCGAATAGAATCAAACAGTGATTACGTGGGGTCAGGGTTTCGTCGTCCATCAGTTTGTGTCTGCAGGGCCGAACGATGAAGGGCAAGAAGGAAAAATAACAAAAGACAACTGCGAGAAATGATTGGTTTCACAGATGCAAATAAGTGCGCCGTTGGTAAACTATATCACTTTAGACATTTTGTTGTACTTAAGGACTGAAATCTTAGAATTTGTTAGAGAAATTTATTTAAAAAGTTAGAAAGATATAAATATCGGTTAGTTGAACTTCTTTGCTACATCTTCTCTCTCTCATTCAATGAATGGATATTTAAGTCCGCGTTGACGCAATATTTACGTTATAAAACTCCGTTTTTACGCAATGAATATGGTTTAGAATACTGTTGTACTGTTGTGCCGCATTCAAGCATTTTAATTGGATGGTGATTTTTGGTTTTGATTGGTTAAGAGCGGAAGCCATTTATTTCCCTTTTTTTAATGTCATGGTCCAAAACGTCTCGTTCAAGAAAGGAGCTGCCCTTACTGAGCCAGTCAACTTCTCACCAACTCAATTTTGTTAAGAGTCATTGCTACGATTTTGTTTTTCTAAATCTTGTTCTGTAAATAATCTCCAAGCCCACCTACACGGTGCGCAAAATCGGTCGGCAAAATTAGACTGATTAAATGGCTCATCTCGTAAATCTAAATACATCAGCTACTCGATCGTATGGCTAATGAATTAACTCCTCCTTAACCAAACCAATAACCTTTTTTCATTAAGAAGCTACTAAACTAATCACCAGTGTTCTTAGTTTTTGTTGTGTAAACAAACGCCTGGGTGATCGGTATTTTACCGGTGCCTCGATCAATCCATGGCTAAAAGTAGATTTTTTGTGCTAGTATGTTCCTTAGTTCCAATGAAAAAAAAAAATAACGAGATAGTAATAACGAGAAGTTGCACTCATAAATATCAAATTTGTGTATTTTGAAATTAGAGTATTTCAGGCTGCATCCATCCTCTTCTTAACAATTTGCAAGCTAACTACCTCGTGGTATACAAGATTATCATTACATAGCATTACGTTAACAGCAACTCTTGGTTTTTATCTTTTGTAATACTTTTTTGAGAGTCTTTTTTGACTGGAAAACTACCGTAAAAATCCCACTGAATCAATACTGGATCTATAGTCTACATTAGAAGCAGACCAGCTAAGACGACACAGTGACAGAGTTCAAGTCGGGCAACACGCAGGCTACTGTATCTGGAAATTGGAGAAACTTAGAGCACTAATTGGCAAAAGATTGTAATAGCCGTTTTATAATCTCAAATATTAGCGACAGCCCGATCCAGGGGGTGGCTGGTATCTAGAAAGGCCGTGTATAAAAGCTTGTCAGTACTGTCCTTTTTTGCTCTTATTTGTAGACTCCAAAGGGAGTAGCTCGCCATCAAATTCAACCCCCCCCCCCTCCCCCCCGATCCACCCTTGCGAATGTTATAATCATCAAATCAAACCACTTAACGTCATGCAATTTCTTGAGTAGACTTAACAATAACAATTACTTTTCTAGGCAGTCATTTCCGTTATCAAAGTTTATTTGGTCTTATATAAACAAATATCTGTTACCAAGGAAGCATGCAACGTTTCAGTACACTGGGGGTAGTGGTGGGTGGTTATTGACTAGTACAGGTTTAATATGGATGGGAAACACAACAACGACAAGTCAAAAATGAGCCTATGCTTACGGTTTTAGTTCATTAATGAGGTATAAAAGTACAATCTCAAAATCTTCACTTTTTCGTATAGTATTTAGACGGACATCGCAATTCAAGGAAGCTAAAAATCCGGCCAGCTGTAATCGTTCGTTAAGGAGATATTTCATGTATAGTGCATTCTGTATTCCAGTGCACGTAGAAAATTTTTCTACAGCCTCTCTTAGACAAGAATTCTATTTCTTAATAGTTTGGATTTTGCCGGCAAATTGAGCACAGATTAAGATCAGTTTACGTAATTTTATGTGATTCAAAAAGTGTTTAAAAAAGTGTACAACATAACAGAGTAAATAAAGTACCTGCTTAAATGTCCTCACATAATTTTATGCGACAAAAAAGTTTACATTATATTGGATGGTACATGAGTACAGCATGCACCATACCATTTGACCCTATCTACGCTACCCCTAGGTCGTAGGGAGACTGCAAGTACTTTATATCAAGCAATCATCAAGTTTGGAATGATTTATGGCGTCCTAAGAATACTGACACACGATATGCTATAAGATAACAAAAGATTCCTAAGCTCGTTCAGATGTGCATGGATTCAAATAAGCTTTATACTATTGTAATTAAGAACTGATAACCAGGAATGATACCGAGAGAGCTTTCGCGGTAACAATTAATAATAATGGTAGGATTGTCTTGTTGGCATACTACACAGAAGATGCGGTATTCTAAATAGCGTTGAACTTTGAGCAAAAAGGTTCAGAAATCATAAACAAGTTTGGAAAAGTTTATCAAAATTACGAATGCTCAGAAGGAGCTGAAACTGAACGTCATACATAAGGTTAGTGAGAAGGTTGACCGTGTTATCGCTTGTTTTCCACTCTTCTGGTCAATGTTTTTGGATCATGCCAAGCTATAGATATGTTGCAATCATTCCCAAGATAATAAAAAACATGCCATGTTGCGGGTTGTTGTGACAAAAGAAGCCCAGCCAATGCACAACCCCCAACATGGCGTCTATGAAACTGGCAGAAAAAGACGTTCCATCATTTAACGGGATTTGATAATAAGGAATCTTTAGATTTAGATTTAAAAAATCAATGTTGTGCCGTGGACTGAGATTTCCGAAGTAACTTGAGTGACCACAAAAAATGAATGGACTTTGAATTGATGCCCTTTTCAGTAATTACTATGCAAGTGTTCGAGACAAATGAACACTTTAACGAAGGAAGACACATGTATGATTTTTATTTGGAATCATAATCTACGTTTCTCTGCATGCGTTTTTCTACAGTCCGCCAGACGAGGCGATGATGTCGTTGTCACTGGAAAAACGAACTTTGCATGGAAACGTTCTCCTGAGTGGAAACTTTTGCAAGGCGCATCAATCGACTCCGTGTGGAGGCGAAAAAAGCAATTGTATAAACGGGCCCCGAAGCACCTATTTTTGGTATCGATTCAAGTAGATAACGTTACCAGTGAAGCGATTTCTAAAGTGATTGAGGAAAAATGACTGTATAATCTAATAATGCTATCAGCCGAAGGCACAATGGTATGATTTATTGACTCGAAAGATTCGAAGTAAAATTGTTAAGTAAAAGCACTCGAGTTGATAAAAGTGAAGTAGATGCTGTCAGGCAGAAATTTCCAATAATGAAGTTTGCAAAAAATTAGATATCACACCTTCTTGATTTTAGATTATGGATTTTAGAATATTCTTCCAAATCAATGCAATTTACCAAACAAAATGTCAATTCCATCGATACCATGAGACGACCTTTGGGCTGATGTAAGTCAGGGCACGGCTAACTTACGGAATGGGAATTAAGCGTGTTGGGTTTTGTTGATGGAGGAAAAGAGAAGAAAAACCCTCGAATCAAGGGAGAGTTTTATAACAAACACTGCTCAAATGTGAACTTGCTTGCTTAAAAGACGAAAGAAAAATTGAAGATAGATTAATAGTTGGAGTTATAGTAATGGAGCAGTTGGTGGGGTGGTTATCCAAAGGATGGAAGGACGAGAACATTCACTCTGAATAAATATACAAGCAATATAGCATTTCCTTTGTTTTGTTAGCCATAACTTCGACAAAGGGGATGTACGAGTGCAGCAAATGACCAAGACCCCAAAACGTGTCCCAAAACTTTTCCACACAGAAAAATTAGTTTGCCTTTAATTCTGCAACAGGAACCAAAGTACAGCAAATGACTTTGAAAGGAATACAAAGAGATAAGAAGCTCAGAATCCAAGGTCGTTGCAACAGGAACCTTGCTGAACGGGTACGACCAAGACCCCAAAATGTGTCCCAAAACTGTTCCACACATAAAAAACTGTTTGCCTTAAATTCGCATACAGAAACCAAAGTACAGAAAATGACTTTGATAAGAATAGAAAGAGAGAAGGAGCTCGGAAGTCACAGTGCTTGCAACAGGAACCTTGCAGACAGGGTACGACCAAGGACCAAAAAACGTATCCCAAAACTGTGTAGTTCATGAGATAAGAGATAAGAGTGTATTTAAAAAGTAATCAGTTTTGGGAACCCAATTAATTAGTACATTTAAGATGTCTTTGATACCGAAACGATAAGAAGCTATATAATCACAATGCGAACAGGATTTGAGTGACATTAATCCTTGTAGGTCTAATGGGAAGATGAAATGGTACCGAAACTTCTTCAAAAATGCTGAGGAATGAAAATATTACGAGTTTCGATTCTTCCTGGATCAATTGTCTCAACTAAACTGATAACAGAGGGATTATAGATAGAACAATGTACGCTTCAATGTATCCTCTTTGTTCAATTCCATTTGTGAGTTATTC
Source organism: Actinia tenebrosa (assembly GCF_029948245.1). Taxonomy (NCBI): domain Eukaryota; kingdom Metazoa; phylum Cnidaria; class Anthozoa; order Actiniaria; family Actiniidae; genus Actinia; species Actinia tenebrosa. Next base: position 7,800,001 of record NW_028292572.1, on the reverse strand, counting down.
TCGCCCCGACTTTGATCAGCCCAGACACTGTTCCAGGGCGTTTAATCTGGGAGTTAGCCGTGCCCTGACTTTGATCAGCCCAGAGATTGTTTCAGGGTTGGATCTGTGCATTAGCCATGCTCTAACTTTGATCAGCACAGAGGTTGTTTCAGGATTCGTTAAAACTCTAACTCAACAAATATTTAGGCCGTTTACTTGCAAAAAAGAATGCGTTGTTCTTTTGGTCAATTTAGCTGCAACTTAATGGACTTCTGCAAGACAGATTTCATTTTTAGTTATCTTTATCTTCTATAATTGTAATTTTCCATAATTGTCGTTCAAGCAAATGGTCCAGAAGATACAAAATCAATTTGTATTTAAACAGTGCCATTAAGGATTAGGTTTTTATCTTCCAGAAACCAGTGACGATCAACAGACGTATTCTCAGCATCATTTCTCATTGATAAGCGAGATCTACGATAATCATTTGCTTGGCCATTCGTTTTGAATTCATTAAGTTTAAAGAACGATTACAAACTGTATCATTAGCACGGTCATTCCAAAGCAATCTGCTGTGAATGTGTTTGATTTTTGAGTGATTGTGGCGATTAAGCTATACAAATAAAAGCGCAAGTTAATGCTATGGAATTAGCCTTGAAAGTGGCCAAATTCCTTTTTCGGGAATTCTACAGAACTCTAAACAGTAATTTGATTAACTACGCTTCGCTTTTCGCCTTTTGAAGAGCATCGACACTAAATGATTGTGAAGTAAATGAATCGTCAAATATGCACTATTAATACCATATACAAGAGGTTACATCCCTAGGTAAACTTCTAAATCTCATGTCGGGATAACAGTAACCGGAGAGACATTCTTGGAGATGTTTAGTAAATAAACTAGACTATGTATAGGGCTGTAGAAGTACTGTCATAGCTGTTTCTGTGCTGGGAATGAAATCACAGCAAATGATCCATACCTACTCAGCCATGAAAATTTGTAAACAAGAAGAGACAGAGTCACGAACATCACGACAAAGATCACATACAATTTTCACAAAGACTAAATATTCGCTAACAAATTTCTCTACAAAACAAAATATTTTTCACTAAAAATTTATCTCGAGACTATAAATTTAAGATTTTACTTAAACAAAATGCTTAAAAGGGCGATACAAAATAGCTATCATTTGTTCAATTATTTTCTTTGAGATGCCCGTTTTCTGTGGCCATCCATAGCTCCCTCAGGGCCAAGACTTTTCAATCTTTACCACAAGTTTTTGTTAATCCCCAAGGTCATTTTTGTACACTTTGAATATCTGACTGAACGAAAGAATCTTTTCGCCACCTCATTGAATTGCCCTACAAAAATTGGTCTTTGAAGGGAGATTCAAAGTTTAGTCTAGAGCTTCCTTAAATAGGCTGCTCAGAGGGAGTTTAGAGGTAAGAAAAACCTTTGGTCCGTCCGGGAAAAAGATAATATGCATGCTCGCCAATATAATAAGCCATAACAGTTTATGCGATTTATGACGCCGTAGAAATTCCGACGACCAAAAGTGATGCAATAGCTTTGACAGAAAAGATCCTAAAAAAACTAAAGATTTCGTAAAGTGATTGTGTTTAATTACTGAGGAAATAAATGCGGTTTTCAAACTTCATAGGAATCATGAAGAACAAATAAAATGTGAACTGGAGGTCAAATAACAGCAAAAAAGTCTTTGTTACGATACTAGTTGATTTGCAATTAATAAGAGACCCCCTATGGAGCATTAGAAACCGATGCCTATAGACTAGGGAATGAGTTCAAAATCTGTAGTGTTACGAGCACCTAAAGTTAAACCATTCAGCTAAGGAAGTATCACAAATTATTAAGCTCGTTGAATGGTGGTTGTTGGTGCGCCATTATATTGAGTAAGGACCGTAAACAACCGCAGACAGATATTGTCGCTTCTTATCGAAGTATACTGGCGTATCGGAGGATACTAATATCGCTAGATCTCAGGTAATAATTATACCCTAGAAAACATTCTTTCGCACAAAACCACTGAGATTTCGTATTAAGATAAAAATGTACCACAACGTACACTAGTTAATCTTATTAACACAGTATTTGTTTTAAATACTGGAATCTTTTTAACACGAGAGTCCAAGGAAATGAATCATTAGTATTGTGTGTAAAGTAGTCACAGTTTAACAAAAAACAAACAAACAAACAAAAAAACAACAAAGAATAGTCAATCAATTTAAATACGTCGGGGTAGGTTAAACAGTAGAGATAGCGTCGTATCACATGGAAATGGACACAGTATGTATTTTTGTTCGCTATATAGTGCATACAGATTCCAGAGGACTTCGTACGTGCCGAAATTGTTAATTTACAGGAGTTTGCTAATCAGCGCGACATACTATTGATGTTTATTTATGTACTCTAGAAAATATGATGGTAATGGGCATAATAACGAAAGAAAAACAGCCCCAAGCGATTGACAAGAAAGAAAATAATTAATTATATAGTTAATATAGGCCCTGAAGATTTTAAACTATCTGTGGTTAGCGACACTGTTATTAAAATGATCAGTTGCTAAAAAATTAAGATTTTTTATATTCCGGAACCACGTGTGAGTTTATATATTGTTTTGCGCGTTTTAGGATAAGACATCGGCGATAGAAATGAAATATAAACTTGTGGATTAAGATTAAATTTCAAGAATAGAAGAGAATGATTTGTAATGGTTGGGTGGGCGCGGATGTGCCCCCCTGCTCGCGTCTACTGGATTCAGAACAAATTCCGCAACCCTTCGTAACAATCAGAAATCAACGTTGCATCACATGTTGAATGTGGAGACATTATTTAAGAGAACCGTTCGCAGATGTTGATCTTTAAATCGATATTTGAATTCGTAAGCAATTTCAGCGCTATGTTTTCTGTTAGAAAAGAGTATCGCATCGAGAGTTTCGTGATCATCTTCTGCCGTCCCAAGAGGGTCTATTCCATGTACTCGTCACTACACTAGTTGAACATTACATTGTATTTTTTGAAATATTTTCTCATTTATATATTTCTTTGTCATCGAAATGATCTTATACTTCGAGGGCCATAAATGATAAATGCGAGGTTAATTATGTTACCCTCGTAAAATGAAGATTTATATAAAATGAATAAAATAAAAAACAAGTGAAATCAGAATAGAAATGTAAAAGAAGTTCTTCTCGAATGATCCAAGATAGGACGCAGTAAGGGGTATAACAAGATACGTCTGCAGATCGAGTGATTTAAATAAGATAGAATTTAAAAAATCAAACCTACTGATAATCCACCAAAAAATGAATGTAATTTTTTTTTAAATTATGGCTTTCAACTGTTGGGTAACCGTTCTATCGAGCATTCTATTAGGCGAGCGTCATTTCATTTCTTCGTTTTAACATTCTAAATCCTATTGGTTTAATATAAAATAATTTATGACGTCATCTATTATGAAGTAAAATTAGCGATTTGGTTGTTTGGTAAAAAACCAAGGTGCAATTATTTTTGTACCATCAACTCGAAAATACCTGAGAATTATGACAATTTGGTCGACTCATTCATTTTTCACTGCTACTTTTTGAAGTATTGTGATCAGACCATGTTAAGATAAGCATTTGACGCTGAAATTTAACTCTACGCATGCTCAAAGTCCATATGCAAATTAGTCAAAAACATCTTCATACTATTGTAAAAATAAGTCAATTTGACGCTCAAACATGCCTGACAAAATGCCAAAACTTAGTGTCCATGCTTGAAACTTAAGGCTAATTCTTTCATGATGTCTTTATTAATAAAGGTTCTTGGTCTCTCAAAAACCGTTCTGAAAGGCACGCATGCGCAATGTTTTGTCTTGTATCACAAATGTATATCTTTTAATGTTGCTAGAGTGGGTTTTATCAACACGTGAAGCAGATATCATTTGTTAGAGTATAGTAGTGAAATGACAACAGAAGAAAACAATGTAATTAGGGTCTACTTATTTGCATTAGGCTATTGTAGTATTTACGTACAGTAACTAATATTAGTACAGTGCTTTCCTATGGTTATTAGGACTTTATTTTAACCTCTTAAGTGGACATTTTTGGCTCTTCATTCTAGATGTCTTTCAACATTCCAAAAGCTAGTTAAAGAGTTGGCTGATTCAGAAAAACTAAGGGGTTATATTCAAATATGTTAAATATAATTTCTGCGCTCTCTGGCGGATAAATTAATTTTTAAAAAAGATTGGGTATCAATGGAAGAGGAAAACATTCAGTTGACTTAGTTATTGTTATTTTCTAAGTTTTTTCTATAAATATCGTCAATATTAGTTACTAAGAAAAGAAAGAAAGAATACTCAAATGATGACATGTTGTTCGGGAAAAAATGAACTTCATCTATTACAAACGAAAAGAGAAAAGATAATACTTAAGAGAAATGACACGTAATCCCAAATAGGGATGAATATAAACTATTTGTTAGCAAGAAAATAAAGAAATTATACTCGAGAGAATGCCTCATGGCTTGTGATATAGAAAGACATTAGCCCAGTTAGAAAGGATGTACTCTGATCCACAAATAATTAATTGGCAAAGGATTTATGGTAAAAAGAAATGTGTGAAGGATGTGGACATCAAGAGTCATTATTGGATTATCCTACCCGCCAGAGCCAATCAGAACCCAGTAAATCTCTCCTTGGATATCACAACTGTTAATTGCTTTATCGTTAGTGTATCACTCTGCTATATATAGATTTTCGAGTTTGTTCTGTAAGCGTAGTACATATTTGAAGGCTAAGCGTATTTGTTATTTTGTCTGTTTCGTTTCGTGATAGCCGGCTAGCAAGGTTAACGTATCTTCAACACAAACCGTGCTGGAATTACATTACCGTTTACTTTACCAGACAAGAGATAAGAGATAAAACTGTTCTCATCAGCAGTTAGATTTTAAAGATATCAAGATAGCAACAGCAAGCGGCCCTGTTTAGTAAAAATTCTAATTGTTCTGTCCCATTGTTCTAAACAAAAGAAAAAAACAGTTATTCTTATTAAAAGTAAGATATTAACTATATCAAGACAACAATAGTAAGCGGTCCAGTTTGGTAAAAATTCTTCTGTCCAATTTGTTCTAAGCAAGGGAAATGAGCAGTCCATTGTTTGCAACAGTGGTTCCCCTAGTTCGCAGGAGTAGGCATTTAGGATAACTTTTGAATACAGAATTTGAGTGAAATACGAACGGGATTTCATTATGGTCGTCGTAACGATGAACGTTTTATGGTCACGTTTTCAACCAATTGAATTTTATTCAAAGCAAATAAGGAAAATATAATTAATCTAAGTGATTGATAGTAAAATTAAAACTCTTAAAAGGTCGTTAAAAGGGATGGTCGTTAAAAGAGATGGTCAATGGAGATACGGTTCTAGTTCTGATACTATTGGACGGCGTGATTATACAATACGAGACCCATTTAACTTGCTTCATTCTTGTCGTATTAATATCCAGAGCACTCAGAGAGAGGCATTGATTTTTTTGGTTCTTTGCCTTGAATGAAGGGAATATGTGAGCAAGGTTAATACAGCTGATCGGGGAGTTTAGTACGAAGTCGAGAACAGTATTGAAGTAAGTTAAATGGATTTTTAAGTGCTTTGTCGTACAGTTCTTCGCTTTTCTATCAACCTATCATGATACACGACTAAAACAGTTTCAAGAAAAGATAGGACATCCTATTTTTAGGAAAGTCTTTTTGGAATTCATTGGATTGGGATGAAACACTAGTTTAAGAGGAGATTATGGCTTTAGTTATATATTCTTTTCCCCCAGAGCTTTTTAAAAACCTTCCTCGATTTAAAGCTAACTGTTAATGTTACTTATAAAACGGATCCGTGGAAGCATGAAGAAATTTGAAGCGTGCAAGTAACTAGTGGGAGTCAAGTATACAAGACCCATGCCTATCGTTCATTTGCAGTAATTACACACAAAAAACTCAAGGTCTCACAACTAATCATATAGATGGCCTGTTTTATGGGCGCCATGTTGTGAGGCAAACGATAGGAATTTTCTTATCTAGGAAATGAAATCTCTTGTAAAAACATTGCACGCTCATGCCCCGACTGCCACGAAACCTCTCAGACTTTAGGTTCTTTAAGAATAATCCAGTTTATAGTTCTCTGTTGCTCAGGGTTAGCCGCGGCTTTGTGTAGAATATTGATGTGTTCCAGTGAAGGTCCATGAAATTTTAAATTGTTTTTGTTGAAGTTGTGCATTCTTTACTTTACCGTTGGTATTTATACACTGATACGAAGCTAACCCTGAGTAAATGAGTCTATAATCTAGGATCACAGCGGTAAATTAGAACTCGATAAAGGTGTATTCCAGCGAACTGTCCTAGGCTTGAGTCACGTGACCTGCACCATATGGACGGCAAATGTTCAAACGCTTTCGGCTTTTAAGCGCACATTAAATCCCATAAAAGTCACCTTCGGGTTTTCTTATCAGTACAGCAAGCCGTAATTCCTATCGTTAAGGTTACTTTCAATTACTTTGAAATTTCTCATTTACCACCAAGAGAGCGGAAAACGGTCACGTGACCTAAGAATGGCAGCACGTCTGATCTACTTTTTACAATTTGTTTTACAGATTAAAGAGTGAATCAGCACATTTAGCGTAGAGCAGGAACGATGAATTCTACGAATCTAACTTTGAACGCTACTCCAAATGGAACAATGCCTGCTCCGTTACCATCGCTTGCTCAAAGAGTCATCTCGGCCATCGCAATATCGGCCTTGATAATACTATCGATATCGGGCAACGCCCTGGTCATAGCGTCTTTCTACTTCTACAAGAAGATAAGACGTAGTGTGACAAACTGTTTTATAGTCTCACTGGCCGTCAGCGACCTAATGGTCGCGTTCCTATCCGAACCATTCTGGCTGTCCTACGAGATAGATCACTGGAATTCTTTACCCAAGAATTGGAATGCTAAGACATTCTCCATGTTCTGGGTGATTTTAGATATAACATGTGCAGTCGCGTCTATCGTTAATTTAATGTTCATCTCAATCGATCGGTACTTCGCCATTAAGAGTCCGTTATCACACCACACCAAAATGACCCCAGAGACGTCGATATGGATTATCCTGGCTCTATGGATCTATTCGATAGGGGCAGGGTGTCTGTTCTTACTGGGATGGTACTGGAAGTTCCTCATGATATTTATTATCGGCTTCTTGGTGCCATTGATTATAATGGTTTTTTGTTACGTAGGAATCATGGTCGTCATCTCTTCCAAAGCCAGACTTTCCAACCAGGTGGGCACAACCCGACTGGACAAAGAATTCAAGACGGCCAAAAGCTTGGGGGTGGTGACTGGGTCTTTTGTCCTCTGCTGGCTACCGTTCTTTATGTTGTCGCTAGTGTACAGGTATTGTATACCTTGCGTAGGTGACATCGAGAGACTCCCTGCCCTCACATCAGCCGTCAAGTGGTTACACTACCTCAACAGTTGCCTCAATCCTATCATATACGCATTTTTGAATCCTACCTTCAAAGTCGCCTTCAGGAGTCTGTTTCGTAAATTCTGTACGAATCCGAACAACTTCCATGACGACATGACGGTCTCTGCTTCGTTCTTTCAATCTGCAAACATCAAGAGAAATCGCAGCACCTCACATCGGAATGGCCAAGTTGGAAATGGTGTGTTAAAGTCCAAGGGCAAGAAAGGATTTTTTTTTCGTCGGAAACACACCCTAGATGAGTCTTTACAGGATTCCAGCTCTGAAAATGTCAACAAAAAGGTCAACGAGAACACATACATCGAAAAAGCCGATGTTTTGACACCTTGTGCAACAGAATCGAATATTAAAGAACCACTTTGCTACAGCCCAAGGGACAGCCAACCCCCTACAGAAGACAACGCACGGCAAGAACGTCATGTTCATTATGCCGACGACTTCAAGCCGATCGAAACAGTTCCTCGACCATTGGAGAACGTAGATTGTAACTCGATTCTGAGCGACTCAAATAATTCAGAGAACAGTGAAAAAGAGAGTAAGGAAACAAAGGATCCATCTCCAAACGGTTACAGGCTGTTGAGTAAAAGAAAGAATTCTACGGATGAACTAGACCACCATTTAAGCACCTTGACGGATACGACTGAAATTTGTACATACCATGATCAAGAAAGCGATCAATTTTACTTTTACGTTGACGGGGAACTCATAGCGGACAAAGATATCAAGACCTCCAATGTTTAATCGAAATCCCCTGCGGAATTGGGCGAACCTGCAATTCGCGAGGACAAAATTAATGGTCGTACTACTGGGAACATTTGTCCACCAAGGCATATAGAATTCGAACGTTTGATCATGGCACAAATCGAAGCTTTGAACATAGTCCTGTTATCATGACAATGAAATATAAAGTCAAATCAAAACATCAAAAACGAGAGTCGGTGCCAAAAAGATCTACTTTGTCTGCCGCTCAGACTTACAGAATAGATGAGTGTGATGCGGGTACCATGGTTTGACACGTGACCATATCTGGTATGTGACGTCAAGGATTCATTCATCACGTGACCAATGTAATGTGCAGTATCAAGTTATTCAAATGCAACAGCTTCAACGTATAAGATACAGCACTCATCTATAAGGGGAAAACAAAGATTATAAAAACCCGGAGGTAAATTTCGTACAAGTGAAAGAAAACACATAGCTTTGTGGCCTGAACCAATCAAAATGCACGAAATGGCAAGCGGACCAATCACAGTGCTTGTATACATTATAGCACAGCACGTTCCGGCATGATTTTACAAATTAGCCATTCCGAGGTTGAGCGAAAAAAACTGGGTCGAGTTGGCTTTGCAGTGCATTGTGGGACTGTTTGAGGAACATTTTCAAGATAGCGTTTATTTCATCCCACAATGCACTGCAATGCCAATTTGACCCAATTTTTACCTCAAACTAAGAATAGTTAATACAAATCGTGCTATGATAATATCCATATTATTGACGCATATATTTATAGTCCCCAAGGACAAAGTTATTCTCATCGTTGTTTAATGTCTTAACGTATTTCTCGATTGCCAGGCAGTAGAGATAATAAGTAATAGCAAAAGTTAATATAGACAGAATGTACTGGTCAAGTTTTCTGTAAAGTTATCACTCATATTTGGGCAACAAATGGCAATTCAGTTGCAACCTATCGCGGGATTTTGAGAAGTCTTTTCATACGGATTCTTCTTAAGGCTGCGCCGCCCAGATTTCCCGCCGCGCCCGTCGCTTTAGATATCTAGTTGATCATTACCACAGTGCGTAATCAAAGTAGTTGAATCCTGTGCTGCCTAGGTGTTTGCAACCACAAGGTTCTTCTTACCTTAATGCAAACAATGGCCTGCAAGCTTGAGCATTACTAAAGATTAAATATTAGGACTTAAACATTGCTAAACAGTGTAAAAATCATCAGGCGTTTAACGTTCGCGCGATATCCAAACTATTACAGCTGTACGTATGAATTCTTGCTTCAGTAATTTCTGTAAAGTTGGAAGCTATTCGGCGTATTTCTCGAGAGGATTAGCATAATATCATCAAGATCGTCATTATGACAGTCATGACAAATCATTCGCCTTTGCCACAGTCCTTATGACGTAACCATGTCTTGCCATGACGTATAACGAAATGTAGCACAAAACCATGCTAAGAAGTATGTCATCCTAGAACACACACATAACGTGCATTCATAACTCATGACGAATTTGACATACTCTAATTAGGTACACGACCTACTTCCGCCTTGTGCAATGACTTACACACGTGCCACAACATATACATGACGTAACTGACATGACGTTTCATGTCACACATATGACGTGTTTTTCGAGTTCCAAATTGCCGCTGTTTTTCATGATTACATGGCTCACTTACTCAGGCTTAAGCCTAGTATCAGTGTCTAAATATCACAAATACCAACGGTAAAGGAATGAATGCATAGCTTCAAAAATACAAACACTTTGAAATTCCACGGACCTTCACTAGAACACATGAACATTCTGCATAAAGTCGAGGACAACCCTGAGCAACCGAGAACTCGAAACTCATACGTCATAACTTACTATGATGTCATTATGCTGGCTCTAGTCTAATCCTACGCTAATGGCTTTCAAATACTAAATACTTGATATTATATAAATAAATTTGTAAGAAACTGGGTTTTAAGGAAATTAAGAATATATCTACTTGATTAGTTCAGATTAGCAATAGAGAATGCGAAGCTGATCAACTCTTTGGTCATCTTGGTAATCAACTGAAATAAAAGCGCTAGACAAGTATGCCATGTAATCTTTGAATGCCGCAAATATTACGTACTCTATACGAGATTGCAACCAATGCGTCACTTGTTTATGAAGGTCTAAAGCGCTAACTGAACCACTACGATTAAGATCAAGTAGAGAAAACTGACTTTTATCAAGGCTACTAAGATAATATTATGCATTTATAGCAACGCGTTTGGAAATGGGGAAAGTTCTATAATTTAAGAGTTCTGCAATATCGGCCGTCTTTGTGTTGAATATGAAAAGGAAGAGAAAAAGAAAGGAAGGTAGGAATGAACGAAAAAAAGTACAAAAGAAGGAAGGAAGGAGGAGAGAAAGAAAGAGAAGAATATGAAAATGAAAATGAATATGAATATGAAAAGGAAGAGAAAAAGAAAAAGAAAGGAAGGAAGGTAGGAATGAACGAAAAAAAGTAAAAAAGAAGGAATGAAGGAGTGAAGAAAGAAAGAAAGAAAGAAAGAGAAAGACGGAGAAAGGGTACGAAATGAAGGGAGATGGAAAATGAGAGATGGAGAGATGGGAAAAAGGAAGTTAACGTGCCTTTATTGCAATCAGTGAAATGTTCTCCAACCAACTCGTTTCTTAAGTGTGTTCATTGCATTCTTTCTACTTTTGGTTTCACGTACAGATTTAGACTAGATTAATTAAGGACGTGAAATTGGTCTTATTAATCACTTTATATAGTTTAAAAAGATTATTAAATTATTGGTATTGATGGCTTATATGTATCTACTCTGAATGGATAAAAGTAAAATGCTCACAGTATTTGGTAATTTAACATTTATAACGCTTTGGGAACCCTGTGGTGAATATTCCTTAGGCAAGGTATCAACCAAGAGGGACGAAAAGCTCGATACCATGCAGACAGCCCAACCTACTCAGACCACCATATTGGAGGACATAATAAAAGAAGCAATTCAAAAACGTTTGCTTCCAACATGGCGGTTATGACGTCATCTGCACCCTCAAAAATACACCGTTCACGCAACATAAATTCACTACATTAAAAATATACTAAAATATTATGTTTATCTGTTTATTCATTGTACGTTTATTCATTCATAATTAGAAGATCTCTTGAATATGTTATATTCTCTATGTGGTTTATTCGAATAAATATTTTCTTTGAGGTCCTGGCTCACGATCCCACCCCACCTCTACCAATGACAATAGCATAGCTCAAGCTCACACAAGGACAGTGTAAGACTAGGTATACAGTATCAGTATAAGATAGCATAGACTGTATATTATCAATGAGCATCCAATGGATACGATTTAGATAACCATTCTATATATTATAGCTGAATGACCCTCGTATTTTAAAACTACATCTATTTAGATACGTAGGCCACCTAAAGGAACTCCTAGTAAAGTAAATCGTGATTTGATCCAAAAAAAAGAGTAGAAAAACTGCCGATATTAAAAGTGTAATACAAATGAAGACGGATCATCGAACTGCTAGACACTTCACTTAAGTTCTTTTTAGATTTAGTTCTCTAGATTTTTAGAGCTGAAAAAGCAAAAATCACTGATTTATGATTCTCATTTAACCTGTCGAAGACGGTGTATAGTAGCAAATAATCAGCAAACGAATCAAAAAGGAAACCAGACTGGATCCTCGATCAGGATTTCTTATATACACTATCATACATGGGAAATGGGATAAATGCAAGGAAAAAATAGTGGGAAAAGGATGGGAAACTGCAAAGTGATCTGATATGGTATTTGCATATAAAATACATCTCTCTCCTTTAGCTCTCACGGGTGTTAGTCGATCTTTAATGTACTGGCATAGTCTTCTTGTTTCTTTTTACGATATTCCGGTTTGACGCTCGTTCTTTTAAGTTGTCCATCCCTAAGTTGACAACAGATATTAGTGAAAGGGCGCTAAGGTCAAGAGGTTATGACGATGGTGACATTAATGATGATATGATGTGTCTATTGAAGGCAACGGTGATGATGAATCTAATGATGATTATTGATGATGAGTCTAATAAGATGATGAATCCTAAGATAATGATGTGTCTATTGAGGGCAACGGTGATGATGAATCTATTGAAGATGATGATTATTGATGATGAGTCTAATAAGATGATGAATCCTAAGATAATGATGTGTCTATTGAGGACAATGATGATGATGAATCTAATGAGGATGATGAGAGTGATGACTACTGATGATGAGTCTAGTAATGATGATCGCGATGACTATAGATAATGACATCAATGAGTCAACAGTGCTATGGTCAAGAGGAAGTTTTGACGAGGGTAATGGTGATAATGAATCTAATGAAGATGATGATTATGATGACGAGAACAGTGATGATAACATTGATGTTGAGTGTATTGAAGACGACGACGATGATGATAGCAGGTAGTGACGATGGTCTAGTATGGGACCATAATAAAGATGCTCATAACTCAGTTATTATCTCTGGAAGTTATGGTAGAATAAAACAGAAAAGACATCTACAGTAAGGTATGGTTGTGCATCGTTATTTCACCTGAGAAAGTTCATTTTCTTTAACATTGGTGCGTTGTCATGAAAAGCCGCATTAAAAGATTTAACATTAAAGGTGATTTTTATTATGTAAGTGTTATTGTTAACTCAGTAGTCTTGTTGATCATAACTTGTAGCTTTAAAACGGCTAGGTTTATGGTATTAATTTAGGAGTGTAACTTTGTTAAAGCAAATCAGCTCAGAGCCGAAAAAAAATTAGGGCAAGCCAACTAAGCAAGTTAGCTTACTCCCATTATTTTCGTTTTCGTTTTCTTGAAGAAAACGAGTTTGTTTTTAGCAATTAATTGTAAAAATTATAATTTTTCTTATACATTGCATGTATTTCTTACAAATCCAAAATGACAATGATAATGATAATGACAAGTATAAGTGAATGTATCATGTACTTACCATATCAGGTCCACTAGCCCACCTCTAAATGCTATTTCACCCTTAACACGATTAGCAAACTGTATTGGCGTTTCACCTTCCTGTAACAGATTAGAAGTACTGTATATCAAATGATATTCTAATAAAACTGATAACGATGATGATTATTATGCTGTTGGTGGTGTTGATGATGATGATGATGATGATGATGATGACTGCAATGGCCTATATTCCTCCTCCCCCCTCCTATTACTCTGCACCAAGGCAACTTCTCACATAATCGAACACTGTCAGTCTCTTGTACTACTATTTAAATGAAGGCTCAACCTACTAGCCAGGGCTGAAAGTCAGGCATTCATTCTGGTTAAACCTGCGAAGACTTTGATAATCGCAGACCATTTTTAATAGGCTAATTGTCACCCACACCATCCCAGAAATGAGACCAATATGTTTGTACTTTGAATCAAAGTACCAGATATCAGACGATTGCCCAACTTTTCAATAGGCCTATTATGTCACCCAAACCACCCCAGGATCCTTTGCAACACTAACCTGTATGACCATTGGATCCAAGTACCAGACGTCACAGACGATTGCCCAACTTGTCAATAAACTGAACAAATACTGACCAAAGCTTTCAGAACTTGAATTCCAGAATGCATCAGCAAATGTGGGATCGTACTGAAAGAAATAAAATTTCTGGTGTTAAATTTTGCATTAGGTACATATGTGCCATCTGGAGTCAAAGACTATGATTCTCTGGCTGGATTGGAGTACGCAAAGGTATCGCACACTGATTCATTTACTGTGATTGTACCGTGCCCTCTTTTTTAAGGGTCACACAAAATCCCTATTTTATCTATGGTCGAATACATTCTAACTTGTATCACCTTGTAAAGCCTTGGTACACAAAGAATCGAATTAAGTAGAAGGATTTAAATAGCCCACTTCTGAGATATGCTTTGCTCGTCAGGCACAAAGGTTTCATTATGAGGCTACAGTGCTAAATGCTCAGTCATTTGTGACAGGCGGTAAGCATATTTTAAATTTAGCACTTAGCCTTTATACTGAAACCTTTGTGCGTGACAATCAAAGCATATCTCAGAGGTGGGCTATTGCTATAGTTCCTTCCCCCTCCCCTCAGGCTCACCATCTGAAGTGAAGAAACTGTATTCTGAGGTACTATGTGATAAATAAGCTGGTGGTCTTACCTTTATAGCTACAGGGTATATTACACCTCCTATTTCAAAACTTCCTTTTTTGAACATCATGACCGAAGTATTGTTAATACAAGTACCTGAAAAACATGATCATGCATGGGTTAGGTTATTACTACAGCTGTATATACACCTAATTCAAAAAACGTTATCATTGCCAAAGGCAATAGGTCATTCCGACATGGAATTGGTTTTGTTGAATACAAAGAACATTGAATCAACTTCAGCAGGAAGGTCCATGTTGTTGACGAGAATAAGAAGCAGAAACACAAGTCATTCCAGCTATTCTTGGATCTTGGAATGACATATATCCAATAGCTTTTTGCCTATTGCCTATTGCCTATCGCCTTTGGCGATGACAAAAAATTTTTGAATTAGGTGTATGTATACAGTACACTGAATCAAAATATGGCAACCAATTTGAATAACTATTGTTCTGCACTGACTAGCGACTGACTATCCTCTCTTACATATGAAAATGCTTTTGTGTTTCCATGTGAACACGAGGCCAGTCAGTCGCTAGTCAGTGCAGAACAACAGTTATTCAAATTGGTCATCATATTTCAATTCGGTGTACTGTATGATGTTTTATGAAATGTATGTACAAGTCATGTACATGTAGAAATGTTTAGGAAACGGTGCTGGCAGTGCAGGAGAATTAATAACAAATGTTTATCAACATGCTGTATACATGTCCATACCTTCAGGAAAAATTAACATGGGGTTTTTGCTGGGATCCTCAACATGTTCTCGCAGTCTGTCATAATGAGAAAATGAACCTGTGTTACCACATAAGGTATGCCTACCATTGCAACCACATGTTATAAACAATCATAACCATCACCACGGCCCACCAAGAACATCCACCATCAACTACATGTACATTACCTTCACCATCATTATAACCCTCATTATCACCATTATAGTGCTACAGCCACCCACTACCATCCATCATTATAACCATCTACATTTACATCAACACAACCTCCTGAGACTGTTCATTACCAACCACGTCACCATTATCATAACAACATCAGCACCATCACCACAGCCCCAAAAATTATTCATCATCAACTACATCACTATCACCATCATTATAACCATCAAAATTATCATCATCATCATCATCACCATCATCATCATCCCCACCATCATCACCACCACCACCATCATCATTATCATCATCACCATCAACATTACCACCAACATCACCACCATCATCATCATCATCATCATCAACACCATCAACATCACCACCATCATCACCACAAACCTATCATCATACAAGAGCTTTACCAATAAAATCATCTGATCGCCATAACTTCTATAATCAGACATACTGTATTACATACTGCTAGGTCATAATTACCTCTTTGTGACTATCAATCTGTCTTTCATCTCGAATCTTTCAAACCAAATATGATCCTGTGATCTTGCTAACACCTTCTGGATGAAGCCAAAAAGACCAGGCTGACGCTGTCCCACCTTCAACAGGTACGGTAAACCAGTTTTAATAATTAAACACTTACAGCATTAAAAGTTTAGCGTTGGACTGACAACTGGCCAACATACCATAGAATAGCAGTTATCACATGCCAGGATCAATACATCGATAGGTGAGGTGTGGTTTGCAACACATATGCCTCCTCCCTTGGCCATATTTTCACTGATATATAACAAGATAAATACAAATGATATACTGCATTAGAAATGTTATTCCTGAAGTTGAAAAAAGTAAGAAACTTGTTTTATTTCTTGTGCAAAAACGTTATTCTTAGAGTGCAACCAAATGACCCAAAATCCCATGAGATATAAATAACAATGAAAAGCCAATCTTGCAGAATTTGATTATCTAATGGAGGTTTTGCACCATCACGTGACAGCAGCCATGACAGGGGGCAGGAACAATACAATCATTTTACATGAAAAAGAATTCAATTCCCGTGAGCAAAGGGATTTTATCGTTCCGCCATCTAACCACATTCAGTCCAAGCTCTATTATGGGTGCAAGCATGTGATGGTGCAAAACCTCTATTCTAGACTAATAAACCTGTTCAAAAATTCTTTGGTCTGGCCTTGTACTGTATACAGTACCAGCTGAGCAGAGAATTTTGCTTTGGCCAATCACAGCGCGTTTAGCTGT
This sequence comes from Actinia tenebrosa, assembly GCF_029948245.1. Classification (NCBI taxonomy): domain Eukaryota; kingdom Metazoa; phylum Cnidaria; class Anthozoa; order Actiniaria; family Actiniidae; genus Actinia; species Actinia tenebrosa. Next base: position 7,783,448 of record NW_028292572.1, on the reverse strand, counting down.
TTTTCTACTGTAACCCAGTTTTTGCATATTTTTCTGTTTTCTTTTGAGTAAAATATAATACGTGCCTACGAGAAACAGAAATATGGAAAGGAAGAATAAAAACAATTTCACTTTACTGCCATTTACTTTGTTCTTTCAAGCCCCAAAAATGCTTAGGGCCGGTCATTTTGTCCGCTCATGCTTTGTGTGCGGCGTTCACTGCTCAGCTGGTAAGTACTTTACAACAACTTACGTATTATGTGAAGTAACAACAGCAGACAGGGCTCTTCCTAATATTCTAAATGATGCCAGCATACATATTCTATCCAGCTTCTTTCTAAAACTAGACAAAGAGAGATATTGCACTGTGACATACAGCTTGTGAATAATGTTTTCCCTTTTCAAACTATATGTCATTCCCTTGAGAATAATATTCTTTGTCTTGTAGTATCCATATTTAGGTGTCTTCTTATGTACAACTGCTCTTGTTTTTTTAGGAGGGTAATACTTATTATCCAGTGGCAAACAAACTTGTGGGCCTGTTTGTATAAAGCCTGGATAGCGCTATCCAACGGATAAATCTTTTCAAGTGGTTAAATTTATTGGATAACAGCATCAACTTTTCCACTGGATAAGGATTTATTCACCGGAAAGCACTGTCCAGGCTTCCCACAACTGGGCCATGGCCTTTAGTACCATGGCCTTTAGATACCCATTAATTGGAATTTAGGAGTTGATTTTTGTGGAGGGAGGAAAACCAGAGAACCAGGAGAAAAACCCCTTGAACAGAAGAGAATCAACTAGAAACTCTACTCAATATCGAACACGGCAGGATTCAAACCCAGGTTGCACTGATGCTTCCCAAAAAGAAAGAGATGATGATCTAAGGAATGACATATACAGTAGTTTGAAATGATACAAGGCTACACAAGAAAACCAGTCATCCAGCTGCAGACATACCTTGATTCAGGAAGCTGTGATATAACAGCTGTGCTCAAAGTTAATAATCCAAAACCATATATCACTAGAGTAAGTCTGTAAAACATACAAAATAGGAAAAATAGTTGGACAGAGAATTATTAGGAATGAACAACAAAATGTTACAACAGCCAGCCATGTTTGTGTATAGCTAACTAAACAGATAAATAATTTCTTGTTGGCTTCAATAGTCCTGTTCACAGTTCCAGGCTCCATCTTGTAAGGTAGCCATGCCTTCGCATCAAAGTGAGAGGAATGGCGAGCTTGCAATGATATAGACCTTTGAATAATTGCTCAAGGTGTTAAAAAAGGCATGGCTACCTTTCAAGCCCGGGGGGGGTACTCCGCTATATTCGCTATATGGGTAGGTGCCACCAAACAGGCTATGGTTTTCAGCGTTTCTACTGTGGAACAGGCTATATAAAATCGCGCTCGCTCTGAAACAGGGTATACGAAATCACGCTCTCTCCTCTCTGAATCAGGGTTTTCAGCGAACTTGCTCTGGAACAGGGTATGAGTTTCAGCGATTTTTACTCTGGAACAGGGTCAGGCTGCAGAGGGCTCAGCGGCACATCCATACCCTAAAAGGGCAAGAGTACCCCTCGGGCTTTCAAGATGGCACAAAGAACTGTGAAGGGGACTACTATTAAAGAAATAAACAAACATGGCTGCCATGCCTTTCTGATTACATTGTATTTCCCTACTGGAACCGTAGAGAACCTAATGAAAAATATATATAGTATGTTGGAGCAAATTTGGTATTCTACTTTTAGAAGTATGGTTAAAGTTTGCACCATCACACAGTGTCAGAAATGTTAGATAGCACAAACAACAAAAATATTTTACATGAGAAAGAATTAAATTTCCTAGAGTTCTATCCTCAACATGGCTTCCGGTATGTGATCACGCAAAACCTCTATTAATGGTTTATGAAAGATAAACAGTTCAGATAAGCTCCACCCTTAAACCACAAATTTCTCGAGCCTCCAAATCTGGATGGGTGGCCTAACCATGATCGTCCCTTTATCTAAGGGTGTCTCAGCATCAATCTATCTTCACTAGCAATCAAATATAAGTGTATAAACACATGTGCAAGTACAGACACAGCTACCACTTTAAGGTTGGCAAAATGTTTTGTTCTACCCAAATGTATAGGGGTAAACTAACAAAGAAAGACTATCTGTGCTAAGGTTTACATGTATGCTAACCTTGCATTACTAGTGAATTAATTGTACTTTTTTTTCTGTTCCAGTACCCTAAAAATTATGCATTTGAATTGATTTTTGGAGCAGGCAATATTATGTATTTGACTCTGGTCTGGTATCCTGGCTGCTTGTGTCATCCATATGCTCGCACATGGGATAATAGAATTGCAAAAGAAGAAGAAAAGTAAATGGGAAAAAAATTTTTTTCACCAGCCAGAAGGTTTGAATGGGGAAAAACTGTGCCCTCAGCCTTAACCTTGGGCAAAGTTTTTTGCTATCTGCACTTCTGGGTACATAAATTACGTAATCTCTATACCTATGTATACTGACCTCAATGGCAATAAGATACAGTATCTGACAAAGAATCCAAGAACCCAAATTATAGAAAGCTTTGAACTGAAAAAGGAATTGTTTTAGAAAAAAAGGGTTATAAATTAAAGTACAGTAGAGTAGGTTGCAAAAAGTATCATTCTTATGACAATGTGGTAATCAAAATTTCTTTCATTGTCTGGTATGCACCTTTCTCATGGGTTCTCATTTGGCAGATATTTTATTCCACTTAAATAAAATCCTCATTCTGAAGTGCCTGAATGTGAGTCTAGGCTGGGGAAAACTATTGTTTGAGGCAACATAGCTGCTGCATGCCAAAGGCTCATAAAGTTGCATTTAGGGAGCCAATACAATAAGTGTGTAGTAAGAATCATTATCATCATCATCATTATCAGCAAATAACATACCTTATATGGTGGTAATTCTTATTAGTCCTTGTTAGGAGATTCCATGATTCTAGCTCTATATAAAAAACATTATTAATTCACATAACTAATCATAATAAAATATAATTCCCTTGTAAATTTATCCAATTATGTAGACATTTTAGGATGCAGTACAGATGTACATATATGTCAGATTGTCAGGGCAAGACAAAATAAAAAGATCATGAAAAAATGTCTACCCATATTGCATCCTATAAAATGTCTAATAAGCTGTTATTTATTAACAAATATTTTTTTTCGAGGCCAAATAGTGCAAGTACTTGACTTGTGATTCATAGAATACGAAATATTGCAGGATATTTGCACTCTTTCCAGGCTTTCTCCTCCAATATTTGTATACTCTATTGAGTATAGTTGGATTATAAAGGTAGTGTTTAATGCACTGTCACATGGGGGTGGGGGTGGGGGGTGGGACAGGGCAGAGAGGGGAGAGGAAGCAGAGAAAGAAGGAGGAGTAGATAAAGAAAAGAAGGGACGTTTTCTAAAACTACTAACAATTAAGAGAAGTGCATAAGAGGACCACACACAAAGAAGATTTTACCTGCAGCAGAAAAACGCTTAGTGACTTCATCATCTATGATGGCCTGAAATTCAAACAAACCAAAATTTAAACTTAACTGACCAAGTTCTGGGTTTACAATGTGGGTTCTTGGAATTGCATATTTACTCAAGTTAGGATCAAATTAGATTAAATTAGGATCAAACATTTTTGGAGCCCAATATTTTGACAACCCATGTTTAAGTAGAGCAATTCTTTGTAATTTGAGAATCATATATAAATATAATGTGTTATTAATAGTATCTGACCTCAAAGCCACTTTTAAAGAAATCTAAAGCATCTGATAGCTGAAATTCTCTCTGAAAAGTTCCAAATGATCTATTTCTTGGTATTGGCGTATGAGGCCCAAACTTTTCGCCTTCTTTGTCAATCAACTCTGCAAAAAAAAAAATTTTGAAAAATTAAAGTTAGTGTTATCATTGGAGTTTTCTTTGCATAGAACTTGAACAAACGATGAAAGCCCAAAGAAACAAAACAATAAAAAAGAGCTTCTGAGGCTAAGTACATGCACATGTCACATGACTACACAAATATTAATGCACCACCCTTTTATTCATTCATAACAAAAACTACATTACAGTTTATAATATGTGACAACTATATTGTTTTAATAAAGAAGTGTAGGCTTATAAAAAATATTGAGGCATATTTATTGCATAAGTAAACTATTTTATAAAAATATTAGATTGCTGAGTTGAAGTGTAAAAAATCACTCAAATGCACAGAAATTAAAGTTCAATATTAAAATTCTAGGTTAAACCTCATTGCCATATTTTCAATTCCAGTTTTCTTTTTTGAATCTTGGGTAAAGGTACATGGTCTAGCAATGCTGGGCTTAAAATAATAAGCCGCTGTTTATTCCTTTTTTTTGTTTGTATTTTTTTAGTTCCTTCCCCCCCCTCCCTCATCAGTAAAACAGAGAGTTGTTTTGGTTGGCTGGTGATGTTATGATAAAATAGGGACATTACTAGTAGCATCCAGATACTCATATTCTAATAACATTTTCTAATAACATATTCTAAAAAACAAATAAATAAATACTAAAAAACTTACCACTATGTAGCAATTGCTTTGAATCTATTTTTTTCCTTCCAAACTGAAAATATTTTAAAGACAGAGTTAATAACTTAATTTGATATTTCAACAAGAAATTAAGTGCTTACACCAGGGTGAATTTTAAAAAGGAGCAAGCAAAGGATTCATACAGTTGAATGTACATACTGAACCCAAAACTAAACTGCATTTATTTATTCAATTTTTTTTCAGTATAAATAAAATTTTTATCATCAGTTTATAGACAAATGGCCTGTATTTTAGCCATTAGTTGACATTCATTTTTAATCCTGAAATAGCAACAACAAGAATATACTTGTTTTCTGTGTTTTTGTGTGCTTATGTCATGTCATAAACCAAATTAGGCAAGAATACAAAGCAAGGTATATAACAAAAATGAAAATAGCCTGTAGAGTGTCATGTGAATGTTGATATTTTGTAAGTCCCACTGTCATCCATGATAGTACTAGATTAAATGTATTCTCCAAACAGACTAGTATTTTAGGAATATAGCATGCATACATATAATTTAATATTAAATTGAGGTATCATAATTAATTGAGGACTTTTTCACGTCTCAATTTACGCTTTCTCGAATACAAAAAAAAAAAAAAAAATTTGGTCATAAATTTATCAAGAGTATTTTATCACTTTTTATCTAGTATTAGCTTTGAAACTAAAATATGAATACGAATTAATTTGAACAAAATTCTTAAATTTTTAAGGAAAATGATAAAATGGAGACTTTTTTGCAACGTGACCAACTTCTCTACAGTCGTCCACGTTTCGTCAAACACGACCACAAATTAATCATTAAAAAAGCCTGTCTTACCTCAAAAACCTTTAACAATAGCTTGATATATATATTCCTGATACCAAATGAGCCTCCAAATACTGCAGGAAGGACAATAAAGACTACAGTAAAGAGAAAATAGGCCACGCAACACAGCAAGAGAAAGAGAACAGCCATGTTGAAATCCTCTTTAGGGGATTACCTCTGACTGCAAAGGTCAACGGGCACTCGTAACTTGCAGTGCGTCATGGGAAGGGATAGAACACAGGGTAACCAACACACTTGCGTGAAAAAACGAGTATAGTATAGGTGAAATAAATATTAATTAAATTATTTAGATAAAATTAAAAAACTATGGTTTCCTTATATATTGTTCAGAACTGAATAAAAGACTAAAATATCAGGTAGAATAGAGCTTTCTTGAAAGTCAGATTCCGAGATTATGCCTTAATGTGAAATCCGAAGCTTGCGATTGGAATATAAGTTTATCAAATTATAATCCATATTGTAATGGCTTGTATATTTGTATCTTGAAAAGAAAGCAAAAGAAAACAATATATCAAAGGGAAAACGTAAAAAAGAAAGCTAAAAAAATGATAGAAAAAATAGAACAAAAGAATTTTAAACAAAAAAAAGTGGCGACCTTTAGATGCACTAAATCACCGCAGAGGAAATTCACTCAGTGCCGGTCTAAAACTGACAGAGGAAACTAAGGAGTTGTAAATAAGAACAACTAATAGACAGATCTGATCTCGCCAATAGCAGTTGGATGTAAATGAAATGGTTACATGTGACTCTCTATCACTGAGATTATTCAAGAGAAAGCGTAACATTGTCTTGCCCCGATGGAGACAGCCTTCGGCCGGTGACAGGATTGGCAGCGTTGTGGCACCCGGTGACAGGATTGGCAGCGTTGTGGCACCCGGTGACAAGGCAGTCATGTTTGTCACCGGGAATGATTCGAAAAACCAACATTTGCGTTAAATAATAGTCTTAGTAATTAGTGATAATGAGAAGTATTCACTGTTGTAGGTTTTGAAAACTTTCCGATGGGACGAAAACTTTCCGAAGTTTCAAAGATATTAAAAGTACCACAAATAAGATTTTCGTGCGTGTTTTTACATTTGCCAATGTTGCGCATTACTTTTGCGATCATAACGCACTGCTTCCGGCATCATGAGTCTGTTCTATACTTTTCTGTTCTAAATGCGTAGAAAACACTTTGCTATAAATGTAGTATGGTGCTACTTTAGAAAAGTCCTATTGATGCGCTTCACTTGCGCAATATCGTATAAAACTCCTGCACATGCAACATACATCACTAACACCGAAGCCTAATCAGACTACTGGGTTGTCCTAAATCTCGGATAAGTCAGGGAGTCAGGGCAAGGCTTACTTAAAAAATACATTGGAATCAGTTAAGAATTGCACTTTGTTGCACGTGTATTAGTATGATGACAATGATTCGTGGTCACAGTACAGTAGTAGAGCAGCAGTGTGCTGATGACGCTCACTAATAATGTCCCAAGATAAAAGTCCTTAAGATAGCATGCTGCGCTCAAGTTTGCATATTTTCAACCATTTAATGAGACGTATCAACAGAAATTAAGAGATACGCAGTACTCATCTACCTTTGCGACAAGTGATAATGACATCCTAAGAAGTCAGCTAAGAACAGGTATCTTAGCTTGCTTCGCGCGTATTTGCAATTACGTCTTAACGTGCGCATCAAATAGACAACGGATGCGCATTGATCATCCGTTCGCATAAAAACTGATTGAGGAGTTTCTTAATTTTTATTCCAGTCTGGTTATTCACACAAAGTATTACAACAATTTTAACGCTTTCCTTTTCGTGCGATCCAAGACATTCCTTGCCTTAGGCTATTTGTTGAAAAAACCCAAGCTTCTTGAATCACAAGGGTTGCGACTAAGGTGGTCGAACGCTACCCTCTTAGCCAACTCCTTGACCTTTGCGGAAAAACAGTTTAGCGCCATTTACATAAATAATACGTGGTCCAACATTGCCACGCATTGAAAAATGTGAGTGTCTTTTGAGTTTGTAAGGTACTACTCTATTTTCAGTCCTTTACACATTATTGTCATAAATATATGACGTGTTGGTTCAGTGAGGCACTCGAAATATTTTATCCTTATCGAAATTAAGTGCATGTAAATGCTTGATCAAATTAGTAGATCCTAGTCAAATGGCAATTGCCTTCTGACATAAGACCAATCATGTCGAATGCTGTGCAATGTAGTTCCAAATTTTACACGAGTCAAATCTAATAATAATGGGCTCGGATTAAAAGTTTATTTGGTTCTTAACAGATTCGTCCAAAGCTAAGATAATTTCTACAGTTTTAGCTATCATTTTAAAGTAATTTGTGTAGTATAATGTTTCGTTCAAAAGGTCCTTTCACAAATGAGCATTTTGATGTTTTGAGGTTAAGAACGGGATTGCAATTATTTTTACAACGTTCGTTTCTCTAATGCAAGTTTCAAACATAGTTAACCAGTAGTAACATATGTCTATGTATAGGGTCAGGTTAATTTATTCATGAATTAGATATTCATATATTCCTGTTGTCATAGCAAATCACCGGAAACGGAAACGAATGGGGTGATGGATCGCCCAAGGGGAGCCGGGAACGGGTGACGTAACGGGTGACGCAAGTGGGGATTTGATATTTTATTTTTTATTTTATTTGAAAAAGTATAAGGTCCCGCGAGCTGGGTTTGAACCAGCAACCTTCGGAACTATAGTCCGACGCTCTACACGTTGAGCTACCACGAGCACTTACTTAGGGAGGTGTTTAAAAAGGTAGTCAAGACGTTGGTTTGAGGTTAACGGTTTTTAATAGGTGGGATATTCATGACATTTACAAGTACAGGTGTTACAGGAACAAACACAGGTATAACCCTTAGAGGTCATCCATCGGTCACGACTTTCTTTGATGTATTGCTTGCGTTGTTCCCTGCGCTCTTCTACTTTGCGCTTTTCTTCTTTTTGCTCGTACGTACGGAGGGCGTCATTGGAAACCTTGATTTTCCATTGAGCGTACGCTTCAATGAGGCTGGAATCCCCAGAGTGGATGTGGGGTCCTTGGGGAGGATTGACCATGGCAAAGGTATAGGTGTTCCAAGCAGGAAGGAAGCTTATGCGTCGTAGGATGCCATGGTTGGTGACGAGGACTTTGCCAATGCCTCGAGCAAGGTCGTTGGCTATTTCCTTGGGAGTATCAGGGCTGTGGATGAGATATTTCTTATGGGTGTCAGGATGGACGAACCACTTGGCGTTTTCTTCTTCTTCGAGGGTGGGTTTGGGTTCTGCTTTGTGAAGGTCATTTCCACGGACTCGAATGAGACTGGCCGTGACTTGGTCGTCAACGGTGGGAGCAGGCTTGGCTTGTTTGGAGACCTTAACTTGAGCCTTGAATTGAGTGTAAGCTTGGATGAGGCTAGCTGATGATTGTGCCTAAGAAAGTAAGAAAATGAAAAAAGTAAAAAAAGAAAAGCTCCCCTGCGAGGAGTCGAACCTCGATCTCCAGCCAGCTAGGCCAGTATCATACCATTAGACCACCGGGGCTGCTATGAGATAGAGAAGTAAAGTTAAGGTAGTCTAGGGTAGGGGTCCGGAAGTAAAACTCAAGTCATGGGTGTGTTGAAAGGTTTTTATTGGCCAATGAAAAAGCAGTACATAAATTTAATGAAACAAAATGTTTTTTAATCAGATAAGTCGTGTCGTCGGATGCGTTTGCCATTGCGAAGAGTTTGGAAAGGTGTGGTACAGTTTCTACATTGGGGGAACCATCCGGGAAGGTAAGCGAGACATGCATCACAGCGTTTGTAGCGGAGGACGTAACGAGTTAGACCAGGGAGAGGACTGAGGTCGAGCGAGGTCAGGTAGCGACGCATGTGGGACTGGTAGTTGAGGGAGAACTTGACGTGGTTGAGAGGAGTGTGGGGCGGATGGATTCGTTGATGAAGTCGGACGAGATGGAGTCGTTGTTTGTGGAGGAGGATGACGTGGAAGGTGTTGGTTTGAAATTCTTGGATGCACAAGCGACTGGCCCATTGGACGGCCGCGGCGTCTCGGGTGTGACGAATGAACGTTTTAAATAAGGTGTCTAAGCGAGTGACGCAGATTTGGTGTGGAGGTCCAGGGAGGGAGGAACAAGGACACGGCATGGGATAGTGATGACGGTGTTGATCCATGTAGCGAACGAGACAGAGGGAGTGACAGGCTTGGACGGGGACGTGACGAGGTGCCGGAGGCATGTACCCTCGAAGAGCAAATTGGCGGCAGTTGAAGACGTGGTATTGACCCGTGTAATCGATGGTTCCTTCTTGACCCGAATAAGGGATGGGCTTGCGGCAGAGCAGGCACGGCGGAGGTTTGATCGTGTTGTGGAAATTGACGTGAGCGATGGGACGGATGTGGATGAGGTCGTGAATGTGACGCAAGAAGAGGAGCATGATGCGGGCCATGGTGGGTTGAGCCATTTCCCAGACGGGGTCGCCGCTGTACACTTGAGAGAAGTGGCCTTCGAGGTAGTTGACGAACAAGGAACCGGGCCATTGAGGCAGTGCGTGAGGGGCACGGCAATAAGGACAGGTGTAGTTGAAGCCCGTGCTGAGGATCCACTGCATGAGGCACTCGGTGTGTATGGGTTGGGTGCAGCAGGAGGTCATGTTGGTGTCGGAGTAAAGTGTTTCGGTCGGGAGGTGTCGTTGAAGCGGATGATCGGGAAGAGGCGAGTAACACACGCAGCACTGTTAAAGAGCAAAAGAAGCAGTCAGGACGGTAAGGAGGAACGTGGGTCTGTAGCGAGCATGCGGTCAGGACGTGCACCAGCCACAACGACAGGGGCTGGAGTCTTTTGTCTTGTTGAAGATGGATAAAAAGCTGAGGAACAATTGGAAGGTGGGGCATGCGTCCAGGGCGTCGGCCACGTCAGTGATGAGGTGTGAAGGAGTGCGTTTTTGGAAGTCAGGAGGGAAGAAGAACCTTTTGTTGTCCACTTCGGAGTCCTTGGCCGCTTCGGTGCATTGGAGGCAGTCAGGATCTTGAGCCTCTTGACACGTACATATCAGATGAGAGGGGCCGTCTGGGGTGTCAGGGCGTGTAGTAGAGGCCTTCTAGTGAGGGAAAAGGACAACGTGGAAATGCTTTTAGGAATGATGCTTTGGTAGCGCGTAATGGTTTTTTGGTGCTGACCCCCATGATGTAGATGCTGGGATTGTTGTTGTCCGTGTGGAAGTAGGGGGCCACGTAGACGTAGACGGACGTGTGGGCATTGAAGTGGGATAGGGGAAGGTCGCGATTGAGACCATCGACCAAGGGCAGGTAAGTAAAGATGATGTTGCTGTCGTCTTGGTACGTTCTCCACATGGCCGAAGCAAATAAGTGGTGGTTGATGGTGCCCGAGGTGGAAATTTGGACGCGGATGAATCCCGAGGGCGGGTATTCGCGGGCCTCGTGGGCAACGAGTAGGTAACGCAGAGGCGTGGATGGCGTTTGCGTGAACTGGAAGTTGTGGAGACGCGTATAGGTAGAATGGAGGACGATGGGGCCGTAGGCATTGGGGGTACGGTGGTGGCAGCTGTAATCTTGAGCATTTTCGAGAGCGATGGTGGTGGAGGGGATGATGGTAAAGGGGTGAGCTTGGTGGTTGATGTCGTCCTGTGGAGGGGTGTCGTTGGCTTGGTAATCGTCGTCCTCGTCGGAGTCGAGAGGCAAGAGTTCCAGGGTAGTGAGGAAGGGTGGATCGGTGTGGATGGGTCGGGACCTGCACATGGGGCACTGAGTGTTTTGACGAGTACGCCATTGGTTGAGACAGTCGTAGTGAAAGTGGTGTTTGCAACAAAGGGTCATGACGGTGTTGGGACAGTTGAGGGGCACGTTGGAGAGGCAAATGGCGCAGGTGATGGTGGTGGCGGTGGTGGCCTGAAGAAAACACAAAGTGAAGTTCACAAGGTAAAGGCAAGGGTATCGAGCCAGAACATGCCGGTAACAAAGTCCCCTCCTTCGAGCTCAATGAATCTTTCGATGTCGACGCCAGCGACTCTGAGTTTGTTTTTGAGGCATCGTTCATAGCATTGCAGTTGGTGAAGGAGGGGGTGGGTATCGCTGCTGAGGCGGGTATGAAGTAACCAAAGTTTTTTGTCGTAGAGGAGGTCGTGAAGGTTGTCAAGCAGTTGGGTAAGTACTAGGGTTCTTCCAATGTGTTTGCGTAGGACGTTTGTAGCGGTGGTAGCGATTGCGGTCTGAAAGAGTAGAAGTCTTTTAGGTTCTGGTGTCAGGAGGAGTGAGGCCTATCTTAAGGATGCTGCAGGAATGAAGTTGCTTTTGAAGGAGTTCGTGGATGCCTTTCAAGTCGCCTCGAAAGAGTTTCCACTTTTTTTCGAATGCGGTGACTAGTCGTTCTTGGCGACGGAAGAAGAGGTAGATGTCGCGGATGTCTTGTTTGTTTTGTTTGTAGCCGTTAGAGATGAAGTCGATGACGCGACGAAGCGCTTCCTAGGGGTGGGCAAGAGCATGTGAAACATTGGAGCATAGGTATGGTAAGGTTTTCTGTAGGTTTCGTCATAGTACTGTTCGTAGCACGAACGGGGTAAGCGAAACATGACGTAGTTGTGAATGACGTAGTTGTAATCGTCTCGGTCGGCCACCCCGTCGGGGAATTGTTCGGGCGTGACGTAATCAGGACCCACGCATAAGTTTTGGGTGCAATGAGGACACATGATGCTAAAGTGGGTACGCTTCATTTCCAGGTAGTGCAGGATGCAGGCGCCATGAAGGGGATGATTGCAGCAGGGTGTCATGACGAAGGGTTCTGAAGTATTGCATTCGCAAGGCAAGATACAAATGGTACATACCAGGGTTTCGTCCTGACTGGCCTCGGCTTCAGGCTCATCATCCTGATTTTCTTCTTGTTCCACGTCCTCCCGCTTACGTTTAGGAGCAGAAGGACCTGTTTCTTCTTCTTTTTCGGCATTGGATTCATTATCCGAATCATGATTATTGATGTAGGCATTACGGGCGTTAACCACCACGGGATCATCAGAATCATAGGGATCATCAATGTTGAATCGATTAAACTGAGGCATCGGTGCAGGAACGCCGGCGTCGGTAGGCAATGGTGGTGGTGGTGTTCCTGGAGGAGTAGGCACAGTTTGATCCACTTGATTGTCTTCTGGATGGGGGATGACCATGCGGCGGTTGGATCTCTTGGGAGGCATGATGAAGGTCGGCGTTGGCTAAGTAAGTAACTAAGTACTAGGTATCTAGGTATACGATTTGGTGATTGGGTACGAAAATGGACTTGGATATATAGGGGTAGGGAGGGGAGGGTAGGGGGTCCCCCCACCCCTCTAGGTGGGGTCTATATAGGGGGACCAGGATCTGTGATTTGCATATGTTTCGTATAGTGAATCACCAGTAAAGCCAACGTAGTATACGAAGATACCAGTGTGGTAAGTACGATTAAGCGTTACGTGTGCGTGGCTTTAGGCATGAGCTTATGTTTTGCTTTTTAAACACTGCAGTACTCATCAGTATGAAAATGACAAAGAGATGCGATCGAAAGCAAAGAATGAATAAGAGAATAAAGAATACCATTTATCAAGCCATGGATGCAGTGCGACAAGATGATTATAGCAATCAAGACATGTTATCAAGCACGCAATACATTCTAGTTCGAAGAACATTTTTTAATGTAATGGAGTTGTTAAAGACTAGAGGCATTGAAGAGTTAGATAAGTTTGATGTACTATTGCTTAAACAATATGTAACCGAATACGTGAATAAATACGGTTATACCGTTGAATCTTAACTTGGTCTTTTTTGTTTTTTCTGAAGGAAGGTTTTGCAAAGGCATTATCCAAACATTATAAAGAAGGTACCGCCCCCGAACCCCAGTTTTTGCAAGACGCGAAGGAATACGTCAAGGCGGTACACGGCCTAGCCAATACGTTAACGGGATGGATTGATGCTATTGAAAAGCATCAGGAGCGGAAGAGGAGGTTGGCGTTCGTGTTAGCGCGCCGAGCCAGAGAACGGGCCCGAGTAAAGCAGGCATTGGTGGATCCAGAACGAGGGCGTACAAAAGTGTATGTCATAGAGGAGTACGGTGTGGGTAATCGTTTAGTGTTTTCTCACCATGGCATCAGGCAGGAGCACGAGGAGCTCGTCTCTAATTAAGAGTTGTGCTCGCTCGGTGTTTGCAGTGAACGTGCCCATGAGAACGCGGGTCATTTCGTATCGGATCGAGACGAGGTCCAGCTTGGAACAGGCCGGTCGGCAGCGTAGACCGTACGTGGGGCACGACGACGATGACGACGATGACGGCGACGAGGACTTGGACGAGGGAGGAGAGGAAGGAGAAGACGAATGGGGGGTTCGATGGGTGGAACGTTTGTTTGATCAAGTTATGGAACGCATTGCCGGCGAGGAAGGATTGACGGCGCGGGATCAAGTAGGCATGACCCTGTACGGTGGGGACTTGGAATACCCGGTGTCGTTGGCCATACGCCCGTACCACACGCCTCAATTTCAAAGGCTGATGTTGACCAACGCCATCGAAATGATTCAACAGTCTAAGAGGGAATGGATGTTGGGTCGATCGTTGGACATTACGGTGACGGTGATCAAAGACGTGAAGGGACGAGGACGGGTGTGTACGACGACCATCATGACTCCTGAACTGTTGCGGGATCGATTGGAAAGGGGAGTCCTACGGAAGCCGCCGGCGGTGGTGGGATCGAAGGTAGCGGAGCACGTGATTCAGATCTTGGCGTGGCGAAGCGTGAGAACGAGGGACGAGGTGAGGCGAGAGTTGGAGGTGCAGCACGAATGGACGTGGGAAGAAATATTGACGCGTTGGTGCGTCGTGCACCCTACCACGAACATTTTGGTGCTTTGTCAGAAGGGAGGCCCTGGAGCGCATCACGAGGTCATCTGGAAAAGCGTGTACGGCAGCGAAACGGAGGGATGGGTCATGTGGCTGGACGAAGGAGACCCCGCGATGCTGGACGTCGTGTCGCCCAACGTGTTGTATGGGGAGGCCGAGTTTTTGCACCATCGGTTGTGCTTGAAATGCGGCATGATTTATCGTCATCAAAGAACGCATGCCTGCAGCGAAAAGAAGGCCTTGACCAAGTACCAATTGGGCAAGAGGAGGCCGCACTACAAGGCCACGGAGGAAGCGAAGCGGCGCAAGGTCTCTCGGGTTTTTGGCGACGAGCACGAGAATTGCCTGGGTAGGGCCTTGTACCGGGCGCTGAAGGGGTTGGGGTTGGAAGTGACGGCTGAAGGAGGGTATGAGAAGTCGTTGCAGGATTGGTACGACGAGATGGGCATGGAGGACACCTGGGATCAAGCGTGCGGGTTGGACGACGTCAAGCGGTGGTGTGCGAGCATTAACGAGGGCTACGCGATGGATGAGGAACACGGATTCGAGTTGTGCGTGTACGACGAGAAGAATCGGTACGTGGTAGCCTCGTTTGGGAGCAGTGTAGGAAAGAGCAAGGGCACGTTGACCCCCATTTACTTGAATTGGATGGACGAACACTTTACGTGGATCGAGTCCATGGCGGGGTGGTTGGGACGGGTGTACTTCTGCACGCAATGCAATAAGGGGTACAGCAATAAGGAAACACACAAGTGCGTACGTCCTTGCTTGCGGTGTGGGGAAGAGCGGAACGACCACTACATCAAGTATTCTAACGAACGCATCACGTGCGACGCATGTCACGTGGGGTTTTGGTCCGGTGTGTGTTACCGTTCGCACCTGATGCGACGTCACAAGGGATCGCTGGCCTATACCACCTGTGAACGACGGTACGTGTGTCGTCAGTGCAAGACCACCGTGGATCGGATGCGCTACGACCAAAAAACTAGGGTGTGGTACATGGTCGACGATCACGTCTGCTACGAATACGATTGCTTGGTGTGTCGGGAGAAGAAAGTAAAGCGAGGAGAACACTTGTGCTACGTCAAGGGAGTGAGCAGTGACCCTACGGAAGGGAATGCACGGCCCAAGAAGAAGAACGAAAAACGTAAGTTCTTTCTAGCGTTTTTTGACTTTGAGACTCGGTGCCTGGAGGAACGGCACGTGGTCAACAAGGTGGTAGTGCTGCTGACGTGTCACGAGTGTGCTTCTCACGTGGAAGAGTACCGTACGCGAGGATGCGCGGGAACGTGCGGACGACAACGGATGTTCGCGTTTGACGATGCTTCGGCCTTCATGGATTGGTTGTTGGGACCCAAGCGCGACGTGCATGCCTTGTACACGTTCATGGCCCATAACCTCAAGGGGTACGACTCGTACCCTATCCTGGAGGAGTGCGTCAAACGAGGCATCAAGCCCAAGTGCGTGTACCAAGGGAGCAAGGTCATTACCATGACGCTGGAAGGGATCGTGTTTAAAGATTCGGTGTGCTTTATTCCCATGGCTCTACGCAAGTTCCCGGCCACCTTCGGAACCTCGGGAGGCGACAAGGGTCACTTTCCTCACTTCTTCAACACGTTGGAAAATACGCAGTACGAAGGCCCTTACCCCGACCCCGAGTATTACGGCGTGGACGACATGGACGTCCGCGAGAAGGAAACGTTTATGGCGTGGTGGCGCGAGCAGGAGGGCAAGACGTTCGTCATGAAGAAGGAAATCGAGAAGTATTGCATCCAAGACGTGATGGTGATGGCCCGGGGGTGTCTAAAATTTCGGGAGCTTTACGTCGACAAGTTCGACGTGGACCCCTTTGCCGAGTGCGTCACCATTGCCTCGACCTGCCTGACGGTCTTCAAGAAGAACTTTTTGGAATCGGAAGTGATGGGCGTCGTACCGCCGTTGGGGTATCGTCAGCGGGACATCCAATCGGTCCAAGCCCTGGAGTGGTTGCACTCGTTGGGTCTGCCTGAACTGCGTTGGGCCGGAAGTACGCAGGGCGAGGTGACCTTGCAAGGCAGCAAAGTGGACGGGTACGATCGGCAAACCAACACCGTGTATCAATTTCACGGGTGTTTCTACCACGGGTGCGAAGTGTGCTTCAAGCGAGGTCAAGTTCATGCTCATTTGGGCGTGACCATGGGCGATCTGTGCGACAAGACGCGGGAGAGAACGTTGGAACTGCGTGCTGCGGGACATCACGTGGTTGAAATGTGGAGTCACGTGTGGGATGCGGAACGCGAGTATCACGTGTTCCCCGAGTGGATCAAGAACTTGGACCCCATTCAGCCTCGCGAAGCGTTGATGGGAGGACGCACCAACGCCGTGGGGCTCTACGCGTACTGCGAGGGGGAAGTTCAAGTCGACGAGTCGGACGACGAGGCCATGGCCTTGATGTTGTGCTCGGATCCCGTGCATCGCATACGGTACGTGGACGTGGTGTCGCTGTACCCTACGGTGATGTGGGAGGAAGAGTATCCCATAGGCCACCCCATGGTTTACTTGGGCGAAGACTTGGACTTAGATCCCGAGGAGATCGCGGATTGCATTCTCGACGAGGAGTGGTTTGGCTTGGTCAAGTGCGACGTCGACCCTCCCCGCGGATTGTTCTTCCCCGTGCTTCCGCGCATCGCCGACCACAAGCTGATGTTTACGCTGTGCGCGGCTTGCTGTGACGAAAAGGACGTGGACGAGGGTGGAGAGTGTACGCACACCCTAGAAGAGCGGCGCTTGCGGCACGGCGTGTGGACGACCCCCGAGTTGAAGGAAGCGCTGAACCAGGGGTACGAAGTGGCTCAGGTGCACGAAGTGTGGCACTACCCCGAACGCAGCAGCGACTTGTTTCAATCGTACATTCGTGAAAATCTGAAAATGAAGATGGAAGCCTCGGGGTGGCCGTCCGATTGCGACACGAAAGAAAAGAAGCGGGAATTCATGCGGTCCGTGAAGGCCAGTCAGGGCATCGATCTTCAGTACGAGAACGTCGTAAAAAATCCGGGGCTGCGTTCGGTGGCTAAGTTGAACCTGAATTCGTTGTGGGGCAAGTTCGGACAGAATCCGTTTCGCGGCAAGGTCGAGTACGTCACGGAGCCTTGCCGCTTCTTCGAACTGCTGCACGACGATACGGTCAACGTGAAGACGGTGCTGCTGTTGACGGGCGACATGGTACAAGTCAACTACGACGTGCACCGCGAGTCCACGGCGTGCAACCCCAACGGCAACGTCGTCATCCCTGCGTTCGTGACGGCCTGGGCCCGTTTGCGGTTGTACGACAAGCTGAGTGCTCTGGGGGACCGCGTGCTGTACCACGACACGGATTCCATCATCTACAAGACGGTGCGGGAAGGGGACGAGGAACTGGACACGGGGGATCAGCTGGGGCAATGGTCGGACGAATGCGGCGATTCGGACACCAACTGGATCGTGGAATACGTGTCCTTGGGCCCCAAGACGTACGCGTACCGCACCAAGAAGGGCGAGTGCGTCGTGAAGTGCAAGGGCATCAGCTTGACCCCCTGCGCCAAAGAACTGGTCCACCTAAAAAGCATGAAACGTCTGCTCGTCCAAGAGAACGAAAAGGTAACGGTGAGTTACCCGCGCAAGATCGTGAGGGACAGCACGCACAAGGTGCTGCGAACGGTGTCCATGGACAAGGACGTGCGCTTGGTCTATACCAAGCGACAACGTATTGACCAAGGCCTGACCACGTTGCCTTATGGTTATTAAAGGTCCATAAAAGAAGGGGGACATAAAGGGAGACGTGTTCATCGTCATGACTCAAATCGCCGCAGGACGAATCGGACGTTGGTTGGTCAAGAAAGCCGCCGCCATCGTGTCGGGAAGCAACAAAGAAGTTCAGCCTGATGGCGACATCAGCAACAACCGCATCGGGTGCGGACGTCAAGCACGCATCCGATGCTGCCTCTCGTCGTGCTGCGGGGGATCCATCGTCATCCACGCGCAAAGGTCGATCCGCCGCTGGAAAGACGAGAGGGAAGAAAGGAAAGAAGAGCAGCATCGGAGCCGCCGCCGCTGCCACGGTGGCCAGCAAGAAGCAAGCGTCCAAGTGGTACAGTCGGTATTTCGAAGTGGGGGCGGAACACCCCCAAGCCCTAGCGGGAACCTCCGCGTTTTTGTCCGACCCCGGCGACGTCTCCAAGGGGTCTCGAGCGAAAGCCATCAAGAAGAAATGGCTGGAAGCGCAGACGACACACCAAATTCATCGCCCAGCACGGCGTAATTATCCTCGTCGTCCCTTTGTCGTGTTTTCCATGGACGAGCAGTGGCAAATGGATTTGTCGGACATGACGTGGGACAAGCCGGCCAACGATGGAATGGGGTGGATCTTGTTCGTGGTCGACGTGCTGTCTCGGTACTGTTGGGTACGGCCGCTGAAACGGAAGACGGGGGAAGAAACGGCGCGGGGCATTCGCGAAATCTTTGAGGAAGTGGCCCAAGACCCGGACAAGAAACATACGTTGCCTCGTACCGTGTACGTAGACAAGGGGAGCGAGTTTTACAACAAGGACGTGAAAGACTTGTTTGCCAGCTGTCCCCTTCCACCCAAGCTCATGTCGGGAGAGTCCACCACCAAGGCCGCCATCGTGGAACGGTTGCAGCGGACGTTGAAGGGGCGGTTGTGGAAGTACTTCTACGAAAACGGGACCCGACGGTGGGTGGACGTGATTGGTCCGTTGACGGAGTCGTACAACCATCAGCGACACGGCACGTTGAAGCAATCGCCGGCCTCGGTCCATCGCGGCAACGAAGGGGAGGTGTGGAAAAAATTGTACGGCGAGTACGGTCCCGAACGAGGAGCACGACAAAAGCTCAAGGGGCCTTACAAGTTTAATGTGGGCGACGTGGTCCGGATCAGCCGTCAAACCACGATCTTCGACAAGGGCTACTTGCCTCAATGGTCGGAAGAATGGTTCAAGATCCGAGCCCGCGATCCCGGCCCTCCCGCGTACTACCGCTTGATGGACTACGACGGCGAGGATATATTAAAGGGCACGTTTTACGAAGAGGAGCTGCTCAAGGTCGAAGACGAAGAAATAAAGCACATGCGTTATCGCATCGAGAAGATACTTCAACGCAGGACGGACCCCGCTACAGGTCGTCCCCAAGTGCTGGTCAAATATCAAGGGTGGCCTGAAAAGTACGCCAATTGGATCGACGAACGCCAAGTGGAAGATTTGGGCCCCAAAAAGAAACCATGAGGTTGGAACGCAAACCATTTATCTACTGGTTCAACAGCAAGCCCGATCCCGAGTACCCCCAGACCAACGACAACACCGCCTCAGAATTCGTGGTCCAGTTGCCCATAGGATGGCACTTGCCGGGCGTGTGGTCGGTGGAAATCCAAGCCATCATGACGCCGGAAACCACACAGACCAAAGGCGACTTGCTGCTGTACACGAATCTCATTCGCTACGAGATCGTGGGCCACGATTATTTTCCGCTGATCGAGCGCATTACCACGTCTTCCGCTCAAGCCATCCGCTACCAAGAATCCAAGCATCCCTTCCGCCGACGCGTCAACCGCAGTTACCTAGAGAGCGTAGGATTTAAATTGGCCGACACCAAGGGCCGACCACCAGTCTGGCTGAAAGACAGACCTACTAAAGACACGACCCTCTGCCTTCTCTTCACGCCTCAAGCCGACGAGTACGATTCTTCCTCCATGAGCTTGACACTCCTGTCCAACCAATCCAAACCTCGCTTTCCTTCCAATCGACCAGGAAATTTTACAGGCGAACTACCGGCATCCCAAAGAATGAGTGATCAATGGAGAGTAGGAATGACCAAAGTAACGCTGCCGCCCGTGGCCAGCACGTCCAAGTCCACGCAGTGGACCTTTAGACTGGATGCCGGCGGGTACCTGAAAAGCAAGCTGCCTCCTGGGGCGCAGCACACGTTTACCCTAAGCGACGTCAACAGCACTCAAGATTTGTGTGCTCAATTCAAGAAAGGCGTGGATGCCGTGTTTGATAGCTGGTTTCCGCAAACGACGGGGAAACCGGCCAATGGAGGCGTTGGTGGAGAGAGTGCAGGGTCCGGCATCGGGGGGATGAGCTTGTACCATACGGCCACGTGGGTGGACGACTCCTCAGGCAAGGATGTGTACATTGCAATGGATCTTAGAGGTAGAAAAAGCTTGGACGACCTATGGGATCAATTTCTTGCCAACGGAATCAAAATAGGCCCCGACAAGACCAAAACCATGTGGGACTTCACGTCGCACCATGACGTGCTGGTAGGACCCAGCGCTCCAACTGATAACGAGATGATGCAACGGTTAATGGGCTTTGGTCCCAACGATTATGACACCCCCATATCTGGAACGATTCAACAAGACGGCACGAGCCAGTGGCATTCCATTAATCCGCCCTTTAGCAAAGATTTCAAGCAAGATCATTCTCCCGTGTATCTCATCCAGACCAGCCTCGAAGTCAGTACGTTCAACCGCTTTTACTTGAAGATGGGATTTTATGAACGTCTGGGAGACCTACAATCGCCTAACCCCGGCGCTCCCCGTTACAACCATTACCCCAGCGAGTTGTACCTGACCATGCCCAAGGGGTTCTACGACTTGTTGAACTTTAACAACGGATCTAGTGCTGGGTTGGAGTACGAAAGCGTGAACGCCGCCGTCATGGGTCCAGGCGAATTCGTGAGGATCACGTGCAAGGAAGGATGGGACCTTCAGGCCACGCTAGAGTCCGATCAGGAAACCAATACGGAGCCGGAATCCAATCGCGTGGCTCTAACAAGGGGTATTCAGTATACCGCACAGCTTCGAGGCACAAGGGGACGTCCTTGGTCCCCAAAGTGTGTGCCATACTTCTTGACGTCTGTTTGCCGCGTCCACCTAAACTACAACGCGCC